>NW_016160345.1:0-32996 GCF_001687245.7 Rhagoletis zephyria
TTTACAGCTCTGATACATATTAATAGCTGATGCCGTACCCTCATAAAATTGTTTTTGTCCAACTTTAAATTCCCTTTGCCCTCAGTATTTTTTTTTTATATTGCCCTGTTGTTCACCCTCAAGCAACCACGCCGTCTCCACTGAGTCAGCCGTTTGCAATTTTTTTGTCACTTCCTTTTTGTGCGTATATTTGTTTATTTGTTGGCCCTTTTGGATTGTTGTTGTTGGGCACTGGTAAGTGCACTTGCTTGGTACATTAGGTAGGTCGACTTTTGGTATCAAAAAGTAAGGTGACAAATTGGCGCCCAACGTGGGGCATTTTATTGCAAAAGTTTGGTTTTTCACTTATTTCAACTTTCGTTTATTTTTTTTATTCATTATTTTCATAGCAGGTGGCCGGACGATTTTTCCTAATACGGGACGGAGTATTAGCGGCGCGGAGTCGACTATCCGGATTTCTTTTCGTGTTTGGTGCGAACGGACCCCGACGGATAATTGTTGAGCGCAGGCGAGCGTATCGAGGATACCAGATAAGTGTAGTGGTTAAGTTTTAGTGCGCGGAAAAGAAAAAGTTTAAGAAAAAAAAACGCTTCAAATTAATCTCTTGTGGCGGCGAGCTTTTTGGTTCAATTTTAACGTCAAATTGGATGATAAAGTTAGCTATTTTTAGAATTTTTAATAAAAAAAATAATAACAAAATAAAGTAGTGAATTTAAAAGAGACCACCCTAGTGGTAAATATGACGCACATGCGAATATTGGCCGCTCCACCTTGTGTTGTGTGAAAATTGTTACACACAAATATATACATACAATCATATACATACGTATATTTACAGATTCTGCTTATTGTTTGTGGTTTCACATTTGCTGTGCCGTATTAGTAGTGCGTGTTATTTTTGTTCGGTGTTTTTTTTTGTGTGATAGGCTCTTTTGTTGTATCGCGTGATAGGGTCTTTTTGTTGTGCCAGTATAGGGCGACTGAAAACACAGTAGTCAGTTGAGGTGTGGCAAACTTAGTAGGACTGGTCTCGAAGCGGTCCAAAAGGAACCATAACTAGTGTTAGAATTTATATCTAATTTTTTCGAATTTTAATAAACTTTTTTTGATTTTAAATTGTTTTGGGAGCTTTACTGTAGTTTTTATGGGGTTTTTTTTTTTGGATTCTTTAGTTAGTTTTTTGGATATTTATTTATTTATTGGAATTTTGCTGTTTATTTTGGAATCATGGAGATTAATAGATTGTCTCAAGAAGAGGGCCTCTCGGTAGTGTCAGTAGAGTCTATGAGGAAATCGTTGCTTGCGTCGAGTTTTCTAGAGCGAAGAGGGTCGGCGGACCTTTTCCAAGGTTACCCTTTTATGTTTGAAGAGGATCAGGTCGCGGTTGAAGCTAAGGTTGAGGAGGTCGAGAAACTGATGAGCGATATAGTTAAGGGCGCGAAGCCGTCGACCGGGGCCAAAGCTATGACAGCTTGAATGGTGTTTAACGAGGATCAGGCGCGCGAAGCCGAGCAGCGACGCGAAGATGACCCAGCAGATGGAGCTGAAGAACAAATTGCTGTTACGCTTGGCTGACCTGCAGGAGGCGGGCGGTGAGAAAGACGAACCGGAACGAACGGAGTATCGGGAGCGAGATACAGTCGCGGAAGAACAGCGAGCGGGCGTAAGAACGTGTCGAACCAGTCGGGGCTCAAAAGATTGAGAACTTGTCGAAGTGGGGCGTACCCTTCGATGGCGAGAAATCGGCCATGTCGGTCCACGCATTTTTAGAGAGGGTCGACGAGTTGAGCGAGGCACGCGGTGGGACCAGAGCTCAACTCTTTTTCAGTGCGGTTGATCTGTTTTCGGGTAAAGCGCTTTTGTGGTTTAGGTCGGTTAGGCGTTCCTTTGGCAATTGGGATGAGTTGGTTAGGGAGCTAAAGTTGGAGTTTTTACCGTCTAACTACGACGACTTGTTAATGGACGCTATGCGCCGGCGGGTTCAGGGAGTGAAAGAGTCCATCGATGTGTATGTGGCAGCGATGAAAATAATGTTTGGCAGATTACAGGAGCCGTTGTCTGAGAGTAGGATGTTAGGAATAATTAGGGCGAATCTTCTTCCTTTTTATCAGACCCAGTTGGGGCTAGTTACCCCGGGGTCAGTGGCGGAACTGGTCGCGTTAGGTAGGAAGTTGGAATCGGTTAGGTCGTCGGTCGAAACTTTTGTCCCCCTACAAGGCCAAGGGTCTATTGGCGCTGACCTGGCCTATGCTTCGGTGGGGCCATGAAGCGGGACTGCCCGGTGTGTGCAGCGAAGCGAAATGGTGCCCAGGGTACCCAGCGTAGTCCGGGTAGAGGTGGTCGGCGGAACCACAACTCGTTTAGGTCGGAGTCGAAGTCGAATAGTACGGCGAATAGTTGGTC
Source organism: Rhagoletis zephyria (assembly GCF_001687245.7). Classification (NCBI taxonomy): domain Eukaryota; kingdom Metazoa; phylum Arthropoda; class Insecta; order Diptera; family Tephritidae; genus Rhagoletis; species Rhagoletis zephyria. The sequence goes on from NW_016160345.1 coordinate 2,404, forward strand.
GAAGGCGAATGTTGGGTCGGAAAATAAGGCGGGAAATGGGAGGTAGACCCCTGGGATGACAGGTCGAGTGGTGTTGTAGGGCGAGTTAGTAATCCTGCTAACTTCCAGTTGGCTAAAGTAGGTTTCGGTGAGTCGAATGTTCGGTTCTCGTGGACCCCCTGCTGATACATTTTCAAATATTCCCAAAGCTCGTAAAAAAATTAAATGTGAAATTTAGATCTAACAATGTAAATTTTCATCGCGGTTGAATTCAAAAACTAAACTCAGAGTGGCCAAAATAAAAGTGAAATATTTTTATGTGTTCTGGTTATAAAAATAATGTAATTACACACTTGTAGGTTTTAAAAAATAGAGCTCGTAAAGACATCAAATTACTCTCTCGCTCGAAAGAGTTATATTTTTTAAGATCACTGCGAGCGTTAGCTTTATATACAGCGTAGCGACGAATAACTGTTACCATGTTTTTTTTTGAGAAATAAAAGGGTCCTTTATAGATTTTGCGAAAAAAGTATTATGTTGTTAATTTTCCACAGATTTTACTTTCGTTGTTTTAATAAGTTTTTATATTTTAACCCTTATTTAGATTTGACAGCAGTGTAAACTTTGAGAAAAAAGTTCATTTGGCACGCAGGTCTTCGTCAGTTAATTTAATCCATATCTTCTGTAACCATAGGCTAATTTTCTTCATTTGTAAGGGGAGTATATCCCCCTTTTGTCCAACATAAGGTCTCATACTCAAAAATCGAATAGACTTGGAACTGGTGACTAGGACGGCCATTCATTCGACCAACCTTAGACAGTTTTTTCTTTTTTTGTATTTATTTATAAGAAAATACTGAAAAATACTTGCGTGCCAAATGAACTTTTCTCTCAAAGTTTAAACTGCTGGCAAATGTAAATAAAGATTAAAATTTAAAAACTAATTAAGGCAACTAAAGTAAAATCTGTGGAAAATTAACAATAAAATATTTTTTTCGCAAAATCTATAAAGGACCCTTTTATTTCTCAAAAAAACCAGGGTAACAGTTATTCGTCGCCACGACCAGACCAGATCATTTTGGAGCCATCAGTGAAGATTCGACAATGTGTGAGTCAGGTCTCAGTGATGGAATCAAACCAGCGTTCAGTCTCAAGGAACTCAACATTATAGAATCTCTTCAAAAAAGGTAATGGTGGCGTACTATCCTGTAGCATTGAAAAGACACAAGTGCTTAAATCTCTGCCACCAGACATTTTCGCCCCGCCTCACTCATTGTCATACCCACATCCGGTTCTTTTTAGTCTGCAGGTGGCTTTTAAGGCTTCCCCACAAAGTGACTGTAAGTGCAGCAGTGCGTCAAGAGCACTATACACCGCTCATAAATTTTAAAAGTTAAATAAAGAGGCTATCAAGCAACCATTTTGGTTCTTTACATCGAAACCAGATAAATCTTGGTGGACCCCCATTTACAACTCATGGACCTCCCCATATTTTTTTCACCTCACCGTGGACCCCCGTCGAGTCTTTCGTGGACCCCTGGGGGTCCCTCTGGACCACTTTGGGAATCACTGGGTTAGCATATTCTTTGGTGGCGGATGGCTTCGATAAGCGTCCGTATTTAGACAAAAATTTTTGGTTAAACTTTTCGAGCATTGTTGGATTCTGGAGCGACGAGGACGGTGATTGGTCAATTCGGTTGCAGTATTTTGAGATTTTGGGGCATTAGGGCGTCTTCTTTACCCAACTTTTTAAAAGTGACTTTGGCGGATGGAGGCCATATTTCGGTTTTAGGTTCGGTTTCGTTGCCAATCGAAGTGGACGGCGAGTCGGTCCTCCTGCAGTGCCTCGTAGTCCCCGGTTTGCCTCAGAGTCTTATCCTTGGTATCGTTTATTGAACCAAGGCGGGTATCATCCAGGATTTAATGAAGATGAGGTGGAGCTTTTCTCAACCGGAACAGGAGTCCTTGGCGGCGATAGTGGACCACACCGAGCCAGGCAGTAGAGAGGCTAGTGCCTTAGAGGAGTTAGGTTAGAAGGGTTAGGTTGAACCCACCTTGTCGGGCAAATAATTAGGGTCAAGGCAGGAGTCGAACCTGTCAAGCAACGTTATTACCCCGTGTTTCCCGTCATGCAGTCGCATATAGACGAGGAATTGAAAGACATGCTCGAAAAGAGTGTCATTGAGAAGTCGCATAGTTCTTGGGCGTCCTTGTAGTGATGATTAGAAAGAAAGATGGGTCTTATAGGTTTTGCGTAGATTATAGGGTCTTAAATAAATGCACTGATAAAGATATCTATCCCCTCCCTTATGTTTCAGCGACCTTAGACAAGCTACGGGACGCAAGGTTCTTGTCCAGTCTGGACATTAAGTCTGCTTATTGGCAGGTGCCGGTGGAGGAGCGGTCGGGGCCCTTCACGGCGTTCACGGTACCAGGTCGGAGTCTCTTCCAGTTTAGGAGAATGCCATATGGGTTGCATAATGCACCCGCGACTTGGCAAGGATTTATAGATTCGGTCATAGGTCCAGAGTTAGAGCCTCATGTCTTTGTTTACCTGGATGACATCATTATCGTCACGAATAACTTTGAGAAGCATTTGGAAATTTTGCAAGTAATTTTAGATTGGTTAGCTAAAGCAGGACTTAGGTTGAACAGGACTAAATGCAATTTTTTTAGGTCAGAGCTAAAATATTTAGGCTACGTGAAAGACAAACACGGTCTACACGTAGCTCCAGAGAAGGTAGAGGCGATGGTCAACATCGAGAGACCCAAAAATGATAAACAGGTTAGGTCCTTTATAGGTACAGTATCCTGGTACCGTAGGTATATAAAAGATTTCGCGGAATTAGTTAAGCCTCTCACCAAACAAAGTTAACAAAGAAAAACCGAGGGAATGGGAGGGAATGCCTAGTGACAGCGCCGGTTTTGAGCTGCCCAGATTTTAAGAGGCTTTTCACAATCCAGACAGGCGCGTCTGATTCCGGTGTACGAGCAGTGTTGACCCAGAGATTTGAGGACGGTGAGAGGGTTATAGCGTATTCGAGCACGTCCCTGAATAAGAACGAGAAAAATTATTCAACGGCAGAGAAGAAGTGTCTAGCGGTCCTGTGGACGGTCGAGAAATTGCGCCCATATGTTGAGGGCGCTAAGTTTACGGTTATCACTGATCACTATTCCTTAGTTTGGCTAAACAATTTGAAAAATCCTTATGGTAGGTTGGCGCGTTGGCCATTAAAGCTTCAGCAGTACGATTTTGAGATTGTACACCGGAAGGGCACCGAACATGTGGCTCCAGATATGTTGTCTCGTATGTGCCAGTTGTTTCTGAAGTTTCTACTAGTGACCCTTGGTTGTTGAAAATGATTCGCTCTGTTGAAAAGGAACCCTTGTCATATCCAGCCTGGAGAGTAGAAGGTGGCTACCTCTACAAATTCGTTAGGTCGAAGTTCCCCTCTATCTATGGAAACTCGTCGCATTGGAAAAAGGTCCTAGGGCGCCAGGAAAGGTTGGTGGTTCTAAAGAAATATCATGATGACCATATGATGGTCATATGATGTGTATAAAGTTAGCGAAACAACATGAAGCAAAAAATGTCGCATATACCCATGAACTTGCCGTTTTTTTGCCGTTAATTAGTTGTGGAAAAAATAATTTTGTCGCTCTGGTATTTTTTTAGATATAAGGTGTTTTGCTAACTTTATATAAAGTTAGCGAAGCACCCCTCCAAACATAGGGGTGTCAGAAAAAATTTCGCTTAGGTTGCACAAAAATTTTATTGGCCACAGTTGAAGACGGATATAGCGAATTATGCGAGGAAGTGTAAAGTCTGTCAGCAGGTTAAGCCTGATAATTCACAGCCGGCTGGGGGTATGGTCGAGAGGTCCAATGCAGTCGAGCCTTGGGAAATGATTTGCGTAGGTCTGGTAGGGCCATTGGTGAAGTCGACCCAGGGCTACCAGTATATTTTAGCGGTGGTGGATTATATTTCGAAGTTTCCACTTTTGTTCCCCTTACGGGCTGCCACGGCGAAGGGCATCTGCAAGCTTCTCGAGGATCAGGTATTTCTTTTGTTTGGTGTCCCTCGGTCGGCGGTTTTCGACAACGGACACCAGTTCAAGAGTCGTGAACTGCGGGGACTCTGCGGTGCTTATGGCGTCCAACTCCGATACACCGCACATTACCATCCGCAGGCTAACCCGGCTGAGAGGATAAATCAGATTATAAAAACTACGCTTAGGGCTTATTATCGAAGAATCAGCGATCATGGGATCAGCAATTAGCTAAGGTAGCTTGTTGCATTAGGTCAGCGCAGCACGAGGTTTTAGGAGCCAAGCCTTATTTTGTTAATTTTGGTAGGGAAATGGCGTTAGAAGGTAGTAGGGATTACATTGAATAGTTAGGGGATCAGGATAAGGTTAGTTACGAAGACCGAGCAGGGAGGCTCGAAGGTATTAGGCGTGTAGTCAGAACTAGGTTGGAAGAGTCTAGTGCGAAGTTAGCCACGCAGTATAACCTTTGGAGGCGGGATGCCCAGTATATGCCAAGAGAGCTAGTGTGGAGGAAAAATTGTGTGTTATCGGATGCAGCGAATTAATACGCGGCCAAGTTAGCACCGAAATACATAGGACCATTTATAGTGAAAAGGAAGGTGTCGCCATGGACGTATGTCCTGGTAGACGATACAGGTCGGGAAAAGGGGACGTGGAACGCCAAAGAATTGAGACCTTATAGGGACGAGTAGCTCAACTCTTAGACAAAAGAAAGCTTCGCTTTCTTTTTAATGAGGAAGGGGTGGAGTTGTCGCGTATTGGCCGCAATAAAGTTTTCTTTTGTGTATTCCTCCGTTTTACCCTTATTAGGGGTGTTCGCGCCAAAACGATACCGACCAGTAGTAAATGGATAGGAAGAAGAGATGACGCGAAAAACCACAATAGGGGCGCCTTTTCTCTTACCGCGGCACTTTTGTTGTCCGCCGAATGATGGCAATGGCAAAGTCCATGGTGCTTGTTTGTGTGCGCCGTGGTGGCGACCGCCAAAGTGCCCAATTTGTTTAAGATTTAACGGGCCAGCACCAAGTGATCGGGCACCAACAACACCAGTACTGAGGCCCGATGGTTTTGCGGACCGCCGCGTAGGTTAGAGCCCAACTTGTAACTGCGCGCCGGGGCAGAACCTAGTGAGCATTGCGAAGGGAAACATCCCTTTTTATCGAGATAATTGAAAAGCGTTTTGGTACCAGACGCGGTACAGTGGTTTGTTCGGAATTAGCCCTTAGCCTGTAATGGGACAGGCAAACCTAGAAGTGGCCCCAGTCGAGGTGGAAGAGGGCGGATTCGGTAGCGGATTTGGACGGCGTAGCACCGCAGGAGCACCCAGTGGTCGACGCACACCCCGCCAACAGCATAAGTATCATCTGTGTTGTTGCCTGTATTTGGAGAGTAGAGTTGTCGGTAGTTTTTCCCTATTGTGGTCCCTATCCTTTCTCTTTAGCATCCCGCACCCAGACCCCAGTCACTCGGCGGGTTAAAGTTACCCCCCGCAGCTTAGGTGGTATTGCGAGTGGGTTCTTAACCTTTTGGTTGGACCTCACCTCGGGTGCACCAACAAACGTGGTTTTGTTTTTGCATTTTTGTTGCGTAGAATCTTTTGTTTTGTCGTTTAATACTTTGGGCCGAATTTAAATACTCAGTGACTTGTCTCGTAATTTTAGGCTCGCCCTAGTAGTGATATTTGTACGTTAGTTCCCTATATACATATTAATAGTTGATGCCGTTCCCTCTTAAAATTGCTGTTGTCCAACTTTAAATTCCATTTGCCCTCAGTAATTTGTATATTGCCCTGATGTTCCCCTTCAAGCAACCCCGCCGTCTCCACTGAGTCAGCCGGTTGCAATTTTATTGTCACTTCCTTTTTGTGCGTATATTTGTTTATTTGGTTGGCCCTTGTGTATTGTTGTTGTTGGGCACTGATTATTGTTTGCATTTTCGTCGATTTTAAATTTGCTACCCCAAAATAATTGATATCAAATAAAATACCTCTTTGAGATAAAATTTTCGAATGACGAAAGCTGAACTAGAAACATAAAATTTATGATATCAATTTCGTGAGGAAAATTATACGCATTTTACAACTGCCTTTGAAACATAGGGAAAATCTTTTTTATTCATACGAATCGTTGTAAAAGTTCTGTTTTTTTGATTTTGTGTTTTTAGCAGTAGACGGAATTTCGCACCATTCCGAATAAATAAAAAAAGATTTTCCGTATGTGTCAAAGGCAGTTAAAAAATGTGTAGAATTCTCATCATGAAATTGATATTATAAGTTTTGTGTTTCTAGTTCAGCTTTGGTCACACGAAAATTTTACCTCAAAGAGGTACTTTATTTGATAATATAAACTGTGCATATAAGACTGCAATTACACACAATATCTGAGGTTTGACGACGAACGATGTACAGTGTTTTTAACGTGTCTTAATGTTTTTAAATTATGTTGTGATAATTTTATTGCTTAATATTAAAGTAATTAGTGTAGTAATTAGAAAAAGATAAGTCTGATGAGGAGATGTGGTGATCTTCGAAATAGCTGCTATAACTTCTACCGCTTAGACTTTGTTGCTTTTTCAATTTTTTCTAAGAAACAATCGTGGTACAAAGCTCAATAAAAATAAAAATGTTAATAAGCCACAATAACATTGACAAATACATAATTTAGGAAGAGCCTGCCTGAAACTATACAAAAAAGCAAATAAGCAAATGGATTTATAGAATTGACAACAACAACCACGCTGTCGAGTTTAAATAGTGGCAAATCAGCGGCAATTGATAGTAGTTGGTTGAATAAGGAAAATGAATTAGCAACAAGAGTTTACGGGACGTACATAGCTCAGTGGTTAACGCTTCTGACTTTGAACATCGATTACGCAGGTTCGATCCCTGCTGAAGTCTAGAAAAAAAGAAGTATGATGAGAAGATGTGGTGATCTCCGAAATAGCTGCTATAACTTCTACCGCTCAGGCTTTGTTGCTTTTTCAATTTTTCCTAAGAAACAATCATGGTACAAAGCTCAATAAAAATATTAAAAATAAAAATGTTAATAAGCCACAATAACATTGACAAATACATAGTTTAGGATTGAGAACATGATCGAGTTTTCGGAGTAAGTCTCCGCCTCCGTCAACGCGGCGCTCTGGCAACGACGTGTCAGTGTGGCCAAAGGACCACACGGCTGCCTTATCGGCAGGCAACGTCACCGCACACATAGCAACATCGACATAGTCGAAGAGAACACCCGCCGCCGCGTACGTTTTCGGAAGCCCGCTCGCGAATTCTCTTTTCTTTTTGTTTATAGTTCGTATTCAAACCCCGCTCTTGTATTTTGTATCATCCAAAAAATAATAAAAATCGAATTTGCAGTTAGGGAAACCATTAAAAACAGTGCGTGTTGTTATTTAAGCGGAGAAGCTAACCCCAAAACATGGTCCTTTGATGCCAAAAAAGCAACCGCGAAATTTAAAAAAAAAATGAACAAACACTTAACATACATATGTGCATACGTACACACGTGCAGTGCACATACCGGAGTACAAAACAAATAATAAAAACAAAAATCCTAAAGTTACGGAAGAAAACACCAAATCAAATTTAAACATACACACAAACATAAATAAGTGTAGTGCGTTATCCAAATAATAAAAGCACACATATACGGGTGACGTAAAAAAGTGTAAATAAAAAACGTTTGCCAAACGAAAATAGTCACGGTTACAAAATTTCCAAAATACATAGTAAAACAAATTAAAGAACATTAAAAAACAAAAAGTGTACACATTTGGAAAGTCTAAAACTCATACGTACACGAACACGTATTTGAAGAAAGAAACTAAAATAAATAAAAATTATTTTAAATTAAAACAAAAGACCGAGGACTTCTACGAACGCACAACGAAAGGAAGAGAAAGACATCGAAACATCAAGAGTAGCAACAGGAACTAAAACGGCGCAATACCAACAACAAAGTCCGGAACAACAATTAAGCCAACAAGAAACAAGTACACTAATGTCTGAGTACATACATGTACATATTGAAAATATATATATTGAATTATATTACCCTCCGATCAGAAAATACGGACCCCGTTATAGCTAATAATTTTAGTTCACAACTGCACAAATATTTAGGTACAGAAGATCGTTAATTTGCACCCTTTCTTTATAGCATGCACGTATCTACCAGGAAACCCAAGACAAGAAAATCCGTTGTCAAGCACATTTCCTTTACATACAAGTGTTTTTATTCTTTCTTAAAAATCATAGCAAAAAAACGGTGAACAAAATTAGCTACATATTTCTTTGTTCCTTCTAACGAATAACCCGTTGCCCAGTTTATGTGCTCATCGCTATCTTAAAATACATAAGTGTAGTAAATAATAAGTTCGGAGCTCAGCAACCACCTGTTGCCAATATAAGCATATATATATGTATGTATATAACATCCCTGCCGTAAATCGCACTAGTTCAGGACTAGCGCAGAACTGGCTCTTTAAGAGGCGGCATTGGTTCTCGATCTATCCCAACGCAATGCTTTCAACTGTCTCTTTTTAGATGGCGATGTCCTACGAAGTGGAAATTGCCCCCCTCTGCAGAACTTTCGAACTAGTCCTATACTGGATCCATTTTGGACAGTTCTGGGACAGTAGGTTTTTCTATGAGAAAAAAATTTAAAACTCGAATATTTGATTATTTTTCTATTCTAAACTGGTTCCATTTGAGACAGATCTGCGAGAATAAGTTTTTTATAAAAAAAATTCTGATTATTCGATTTTTTGATATTTTTTTCGTTTTTTCTGTTCTTTTACAGATTGCATTCTATTGAATTTTTATTTATTTTTTTATTTTGTTTGATCAATTTCTCCTCAATTTTTAAGCGGCACTCAACAATTTAAATTTCTTAAATCTTAAAATCACAACTGCCTCCACCGCGATTTGAACTCGTGCCCAACGATATTAAAGTCGGAGGTNAGGGATGTATATAACATCCCTGCCGTAAATCGCGCTAGTTCAGGACTAGCGCAGAACTGGCTCTTTAAGAGGCGGCATTGGTTCTCGATCTATCCCAACGCAATGCTTTCAACTGTCTCTTTTTAGATGGCGATGTCCTACGAAGTGGAAATTGCCCCCCTCTGCAGAACTTTCGAACTAGTTCTATACTGGATCCATTTTGGACAGTTCTGGGACAGTAGGTTTTTCTATGAGAAAAAAATTTAAAACTCGAATATTTGATTATTTTTCTATTCTAAACTGGTTCCATTTGAGACAGATCTGCGAGAATAAGTTTTTTATAAAAAAAATTCTGATTATTCGATTTTTTGATATTTTTTTCGTTTTTTCTGTTCTTTTACAGATTGCATTCTATTGAATTTTTATTTATTTTTTTATTTTGTTTGATCAATTTCTCCTCAATTTTTAAGCGGCACTCAACAATTTAAATTTCTTAAATCTTAAAATCACAACTGCCTCCACCGCGATTTGAACTCGTGCCCAACGATATTAAAGTCGGAGGTCTTCCCGCTGAGCTATTTTCGTATTGTACGAGAAGTGAGAATTTGTGCATTTCCCTGCAGCAAATCAAACTGGTTCAGAACTTGCGCTGAGCTAGCCTGAAAAGGGACGGTACTGGTTCTTCATCTATCCCAACTCAATGCTTTCAACTGTCTTTTTTAACATGGCGATGTCCTACGAAGTGACAATTGTCGCCCTCTGCACAACTTTTGAACTCATTCTGAGCTGACTCTGGCTTAGATGGTTCTGAGACAGTTCATATAACAACAGTTCCTAGATAGTTCAAAAAAGGTCACCTCCAGACTAGAAAATTTAGGTTAGTTCTGAGCTGGTTCTAAGAAGTATAGTATAGGGATTGCCTTTAAATAAGCACGCATACAATTTTGTAAATAAAAAGTACTTCATTTTATGTTTAAAGGGCTATTTGATTTGCACTAATTTACTTTTTTAAGAAAACTGTGCTTAAAAATTTGGAACATAAAGTGTCAATTATTCCTTCATTTTCTAAAACCGTTATTCTTAAAAATAATTTATATTTGTTACGTATAATGGGTATTTCTGGGATACTTATAATTTAAAATCTAAAAAATGCTTATTTGTGATAACTCAGCGTAAAATTGTTTTAAATATATTGAAATGTAATACATACACTCCCCGGCATCTAATGAGAACATATAGAATTTTAAATATTCACAATGGTTTTCATGCTAAATATTTTTCGTAAATTTTTTTTATATAAGGATGGCTTATAAATATTATAACATAAACATATCAATTCACATTTAAAATTTTGTTGGAAATTTAGTAGAATTCTAGAAACTGTTATAAAAACTTCAATATTTCAAATCAGAGTTTACAAGTATGCAGTTATATAGCCCATTAAATTTTCGTATAATTAATCGCGCTGATTTTATATAACTCTTTTTACGCACGATCTTGAAGGTATTCTCCTATTTAAATATTTTCGTTTAAGATGCAAGATTACATTTTACTACAGTAAAACTTGATGGGCTACAAAACAGAATACTCGAAATATTTATAATAAAAAATTTCTGATTAAAAAGTTTAAAATTTGAAGACAGTTTTTAGAGTTCTATAAAATTTGCAGCACAGTTAGGAATTTGAATTGAAATGGTTTATAAAGTATGACACATAGTACTTAAATAAAACCTTAACGAAAAATATTTAAAATGAAAAACCATCGAAATTAAAAAAAAAAATTCACTGCGTAACTACATATTTCGGGTGCTCAGATATATCGTATCGTTCATAACAATAGCACCCCCATTTGTAACACGGTTTTTATCATTTTGTTTTAAGCATGATAATTTGTTGTATAAAATAATAACAAACAAATTTTAACCCTAAATATGTTGTGAATAATTAAAAAAAAGAAATGGTGTACGCGGACCTTTGCTGTTAAGTGTAGCCTAATTAAATTTTATATTTTGCATTTAATTTTATACGTACGTAGATATGTATAAAAATGACATTAATGTTACCAATAACGACTTTTTTGGAAATATTTTAGCAGTTGCTCCATAAACTATGTAACGAATTACATATAGAATAAACGAAAACAGTTTGTTATTAATTAGAAAAAATATAGTATATTACATTTGTGCATCTTTTGTCAGCTTTAACATGACCAGGATGAGTAATATTGATGACAGCGCAACTAGAAACATACGAGTTTCAACCGTCCAGCTCTGCATCCCTTTTGCAGTAGTTCAGAGACAGTTCTAAAATTTGTAGGGCGAAACTAGCCCTTTGCCAGACTGTCCATAAATTTTGCTGCAGGGTTACTTGTCAACAAAGCGCAACTAACACACAGAGAGTTTCAACTGTCCCTCTCTGCAGCCGTTTTGCAGTAGTTCAGAGACAGTTCTAAAATTTGTAGGGCGAAACTAGCCCTTTGCCAGACTGTCCATAAATTTTGCTGCAGGGTTACTTGTCAACAAAGCGCAACTAACACACAGAGAGTTTCAACTGTCCCTCTCTGCAGCCGTTTTGCAGTAGTTCAGAGATGGTTCTGAAATGTGTACGGCGGAACTAGCGCTTTAAGAGACTGTCTCTAAATTTTACTGCAGGGATATGTACATATGCATATAGGCACCCACGCTTAAGTTCGTTGCTCTTATAATTACGGAACTTCGAAATCTCCAGCATCAGATTTACCACTGCCTATTTATAACATATATACATATATGTATTCGCAATAATCCATACCAAAACCAATATTGCACACAATCCAACGCACTTGGCGAGTGGATTACGTTAGCAAAACCCACCCTAAAAAAGTAATAGCGACGAGCTACAAGCCACAGCTGTCAAATTATTTTAACACGTACTCTTATGTAGACCGGGCTACGCGATGGCTGTGGTTGTGGCCAGATTATATCTATTTCTATCTTTCTGGCGACAGATAAGGTTCTTCCTCTTCTTTTATGTCAAACTCATACAAATTCATGATGTCGCTGTCGCGTTCAAAGAAATCATGTCGCCATCGACAAAGCGTTTAGATAATGAAGATGATAAATTGGAAGCTGTGGTCTGTAGCTCGTCGTTTTCAATGTGTTCAGAACTTGGGTGTATGCACATAGCAGCAGCGAATTGAGGAAAACAACATCACGTCATCACCGGCAAATAGTTTGGGTTTCGATTTGCTCACTCCAGAGCAAACAACGAATTTACATACACGCTCATTAACGTACATAGTTAGAGAAACACGCGTATATACATATTACTGCTTGTCCTTAGACGTTCTGAGACAAGTGCATATTATCCCAGCAAGCAAAACAGCGGGACACGAAATAAAACAACCCAGCGAACAATTATAAATATATCAAAATATATATTTTTTTACATTCTATCAAAGATTTTAATTAATTCACTTTAATTAAGGAATAAAGAAATTAGCAAAAATGCCAAAGACTTCGGATGATACAAGCCCCTTAAACCAGCTGACCACTGTTTGAAAGAATTTATTTATGACAGTAACCAATTAGAGGTTTACTGTTCAAAATGGTCTCAAGCATCTGACTTGTCTGAATTTGTACTAAAGGTAAAATTAGAGGACCTTGAGAAAACATGAGCAAAGGTGCTAGAGTCCCATAGAAAAATCAGCTTCTCTGATAGCTATACAGAACTGAGCGGCTCTGTCGAACAGAAATTCGTAAATGCATGGAAAGCTATCAAACATGCAAATCCGAAATTTTAGAAACTTTACAGCTTTTTAGTACTGCTAGCACGAGCCAACAAGCAAATTCCAACCACCCTATAAATGATTCCCGCACCGATGGATTTTATCTTAAGGTACCACCGTGCGACACCGAAGTCTTCCACGGTGGGTACGAAGACTGGCTAGCATTCAGAGACATGTTTACGGCAGTCTATAAAAACCACCCAAAACTAACACCTGCTCAAAAACTTTACCACCTATGCCTAAAAACAAAGGGACAAGCGGGGCTCATGGTATATCCATTGAGCAATGAAAATTTCGAGCGTTGTGGGCGAGTGGGAAAGCGTTGAGATCAAGTAGAACTTCTAAATTTCGATAGGTTTGCATAACATCTTTAAAACTTGGAATCGAAAATACAAATCGATAAGAAATCAATTTCGATCGAATACAGAATAGCCCTGAATATTTTTACCTTCTTCTTCTTTTTACCAACCGAAGGAAAATGAAACCACCAATTTGGTCAAACCGGCAACACTGATAGCAACTCTACTTGTAGTATGTATAATCAAATAAAACACCTCTTTGAGGTAAAATTTTCGAGTGACGAAAGCTGAACCAGAAACACAAAATGTATGATATCAATTTCATGACGAGAATTATACGCATTTTTTAACTGCCTTGGAAACGTACAGAAAATCTTTTTTATTCATACGATTCGTTGTAAAAGTTCTGTTTTTTCTTTTGTGGTTCTAGCAGTAGAGGGAATTTCGCAACTTTCCCAATAAATAAAAAAAGATTATCCGTACGTTTCCAAGCAGTTAAAAAATTCGTATAATTCTCGTCATGAAATTGATATCACAAATTTTGTGTTTCTAGTTCAGCTTTAGTCACTCGAAAGTTTTACCTCAAAGAGGAGTTTTATTTGATATCAATTATTTTGGGATAGCAAATTTAAAATCAAAATCGACCAAAATACAAACAATAATCTAAATGTTTTATTTTTCTCAAATAAATTGCTAAAACTGTTATCTAAATCTAAATTATGTATTCAAATCGATGTGTCCATTGAATCATATAATTTTTCGAATACGGAATACCTAAAGTAAAAAAGAATGATCATATCCTTTGTATTCGAAAAAAAAAATATATGAGAAATGATAAAAACATATCAACTTGGTACCAACCTTGGGTACAATAAGCAACTGTATTCGTTTGATTGCCTCGTAGTTTAATTGTTGTTGAGATTTATACCGGGTGTGGGGCGTACACCTGTGCTTTTTAGGTTTTACTTCTATCGCGTGTACGGTGTTGCACTCGTGCTATTAAACTAATGATTTTTTCTCAAGTAGTTTTGCTCAGTGCCAATTTATACATTTTTTGTGAGTAGTAGCGGCACATTGGGTGAACTAAATGCATTCATACATACATATTTATGTACTTAAAAACTGGGTATGTTATTTTTATATCTTAAAGTAAACAAATTAGATGAATATGTTAGTTTTTAACCATTTGACCCTTTTTAGAGCGACATTTTTTCAATTTGAATCGTAATATCTCCACAACAAGAGTTTTTCCAGATATAAGCTATATACCAGATAAAAGCTAAGGTTTTGGGCTAGACTTGCGGAAACTTAGAATAAAATCGACTGACCAGTTTTTGCGAAAATGCCCGAAATCTCTATTTTCAGCAGCCCTATTTTTAATTTTCAAGCGATAACGTTGTGACATATTTACATTTTATAAACGCAAACGACAACTTTAGATAGCTTGTTATAAGACCCTTCTACTGATATCCACTTCAATGGTATGGAATGAGTAATGCGACCTCAGTGGTAGTTTAAAAATTGCCTTTTTTCGAATTTCAGGCACCAGCCACGCCCACAAAGGCCTACGAATCGAAACATCCTGGAACAAAACCTTAGTAGTTTTTTTGGTACTTTGATTCTTGAAAGTTTGAAAAAAAATATTAAATGAAGGTACGTACAAACGCTACACACATCGCAAAGCATCTCGTAGTGGAGACACGAACCAAAACACATTTAGCTCTATATCTTTTCAACTAGTAGCCGGAACTTAATACATAAGGTTTCGTTTGAAAGGTATTGGCCCATAGAATAACCGGCAAAAGCCAAAAATGTTTTTTGTTTCGCAACACTTTAGCCTAATTTTTAAGAATCTGGTTAATCGTTTATGAAGCTTGAATACATTTTCTGGACACACTCGGCAAGACCTTTCCAACGATACCTCAAGCATGTCGATTGCACATCGGGATAAATACTTTCAAATATCGTGTACATATAAGCGAGTCATTTCAGCATGCTACTGTGGCTGCTTTCGTCACTCGCGCGCACTGCCGTGCGCTGTGATAGCTAATATTCATAGCAACTCTACTTGTAGTAAATATGTATAACAGCCCATATTCAAACAGGTAGTGTATTGTGTATACACAATACATCCATCTCCACAAAAAGAAAAACAGAAAGTAACAAGTAACAAAAATAAATAAAAATTACCAAATAAATGAATTAAATTTAAACAAAAAAATATACGTTAGTACAAATAAAGCGTGCAAGCGAAAAAATGAGTTAACTAAGTTTAATTTCAAAAAATCATTCAATCTTATGGTGGCGGTAAAATCCTTCAATATACTAAAAAAAAACACACTTAAAAACAATCAAAAATTAAAAAAAAAACTTTCAAAACCCTATAAAAACAATAAAATTACAAACACTCAAGCGTAAACACGCATATGTACATATACGTACATACATACATACTACGTGGCGAACAAACGCGAAAATTAACTTATTGTAAACATTCGGTTCTAACTAATTAACTAAAAATTTTTACAAAAAAATTCAAAAACTACAAAAAATTTAAAAAACTTTAAATTTCAATTTCAATTTCAATTTATTTGTTACAAATATTTGTACAACTAAGACACTGCAGTCTTTTGTATGCACATCCACTAATGTTTAAAATCTTACTATAACAAATTACAATAAAATAATAGAAAAAATAATAATAAATATATAATAATAATTACCATAGAAAATTATAAATATTCATGCTTAAAGTGTTAAATTAAATACTAGCAAAGCAAAAGATAGTTTAGATAGGAAGAAGTAGATTGTAGATATAAGTAAGAAGGTTAAGTAAATAAGAAGGATTCGAAGGTAGGTTCCCACCAGATTACTTATAGTCAAAATGCAGAAGACAAATCAATACTACTGAAATATTGAAGTATTTCCCGTTTGAAGTTACTCCTATTCAGTCCAGTTTTTACACACTTAGGAATCGAGTTCCACAATCTTGCAGCGCCGACGAAAAAACGGTCGGCTGGAGGTTAGAGAATTGAATTTAGGGACAACCAGGCTGTTATGTCTAAGTGATTTGGTTGGTTCAAGCTTCTCGTATAAATATTGAGGAAGCTTCCATTGTAACAATTTAAATATGAACATACAGTTCCTCGCAGCCAAAAAGTTCAAAATGTTGCATCCAAGAATTTTATCTCTCCATGGCGATATATGTGCAAAACGACCAATGCCGTACACATACCTCGTAACGTTGTTAAAAGCTACATTAATCTTTCTGGCTGAAATTGAATCAAGTTTGGTGTAAACTAGCTCAAAGTATGTGAAGAGGGGTACGATTAACTGCAGGGCAAGTTTCCGCCGCGTTTCCTGCGGTGTATACGACGCAGAGATTCTCAATCTTCGTAATATAACAAATACATTGCTAACAAACTTGTTTACATGGTCAGAGCAGGTTAGCTTATTATTTATAATAAAACCTAAGTTTCTGGTCTTTTCAGAAGTTTTGAGGGCAGTTGGACCGATACATAACGGTGTGATGCTTTTAGTACCAGCTTCATTTTTACATATAAGCATAACGTAAGATTTTGCAGCATTTAAGCATAGCGCATTTTTATTTGCCCAACACAGAATTTCAGACAGATCACTATTAACTTTATAACATAAATCTTCGACAAGGCCAAACCGATTAGACAGATATAACTGAATATCATCAGCATACGCATGGACGTTGACATATTTGCACACTAAAAACACGTCATTGACAAACATACTAAACAAGAGAGGACCTAGAACCGAACCCTGAGGAACACCCGCTGTTGAAGCTTTGACCCGGGATGTAACACTATCTGCTTTAACTCGTTGAACTCTTCCCTCAAGGTAGCTAGCTAAAAGTTTTATAGAGCTGTCGGAAAAGGCAAAGTAATTCCTGAGTTTCCAAAGGAGCAAAGTGTGGTTGACCGAGTCAAATGCCTTAGAAAAGTCTAAGAGGCAGAGAAGGGTAAGTTCTCCATTATCGAACGGTATCCTAATATCATCTAAAATTTTGGTCATAGCTGTGGCGCAGCTATGCTTAGGCCTAAAACCAGACTGCAATGGCAAGTTATTTTCTTTAATATGATTTGCTCGGCCATTAAGGACTCACATACTTTCGAAAATACTGGTACAATACTAATTGGCCTATAATCCGAGGGATCAGAAGCAGGGCTTTCTTTGGTACAGGCAAGATAATTGCTTTTTTCCAAGCAGCTGGAAAACAGCCACTTGTAATACAATGGTTTATTATGTAGGTAAGAGGATTTGCAATAAAAGGAAGCACGATTTTTACAAACTTCAGCGATATTCCATCATTACCCACTGAATTCGACTTGATAGCCATTAGAGACTTTATAACGTCGTCCTCATTAACTCCTCGGAATTCAAAAGCATCCTTAATGACAGAAGCACTGACAGCAATACCCTGAACTTTAAAAGAGTTGCGGAGATTGCTTGAACTAATAAAATAGTCATTTAAAGTATCGGGGTCTACTTGACATTTTTCATTCGTTTTTCCATGGATTCGTAGACTTTTCAAATTTCGCCATAGCTCACTGGGTGGAAGAGAAGGATTTAGTTTACGATTGTAGTAACGCCTTTTTGCCTGCCTAATAATATACGTTGCAGATTTGTACGAGTTCCACAGCTTCAGTATTCGACCTCCTCCATTTGGCATGCATTTTATTGCGCTTCTTTATAGCGAAGCTTACTTTTCCGCTGTACCAAGGGCAATATTTATTAGTAGTATTAACAGTGCGTAAAGGGACATATCGATCAAATAGAGCAGATAAATTATTATTGAGATATTCTAGTTTCTTGTCAACCGTCTCGTAATACCAGCAATCATTCCAACATATATGTTTACATTCAGAAAACAACGCATTAGTGTCTAAGGAACTAAAATCACGGTACAAGAAAGCAGTACTAGCTTCTGGACAATTAAATGCAACATCAACAATACAAAAAATTAAATCATGGTCCGATATAAAATACAGTTGGTCAAATTTTAGTACATAAGACAAGTTGGACGTAATAAAATAATCTAAAAGACTGGGATTAGAGTTACTGGCATATCTAGTAGGCATTGCGTCATTGACAATAGCCAGTCCAGCTGCTGTTATATGATCACGTAGTTTAATGCTACTAGAATCATTGACGAGCAAATTAACATTGAAATCTCCCCAAATCACATAACACTCATAACACTGGTCTACAAATTTCAACTTTTTTTCTGCGAATAAGACGNCAAATCAAAACTTTGGATATACCATCATTAACCTCTGTAATTAAGTATTCTATGTCAGAGTCAACTGACTTAGCAAGAAGTTTGATGCTAAGAGAAGTTTTACAGTAGATTGCCACACCACCTCCCCTTTTGTTTATCCGATCATTTCGAAGCACATTGTAGTTCTTAATACAGCAGTGAAAATCTGATGCATTACCACCGAACCANGAAATACAGTTGGTCAAATTTTAGTACATAAGACAAGTTGGACGTAATAAAATAATCTAAAAGACTGGGATTAGAGTTACTGGCATATCTAGTAGGCATTGCGTCATTGACAATAGCCAGTCCAGCTGCTNAGCGCCGGACATTTGCATAACAGTCATGTTAAATTAGACTTTTCTGCACTGAACTGAAAAGGAAACGTTTTCATGTTTACAATGTAAGAACAGATTAAGCTACAAGCAATCATGGCAAGACTACTGAAAATAGTTAAGGCGAGAGTAAGAAGAAGAAGGAGAAAAAGAAAGAAGAAAAAATGAGCCAAATTTAAACCTAACATTATATCTAAACAATAGCATATACAGTATAAGTAATACGAAGAGTGCATTTACTTGATTATGTATTTCAGGTTGTACCCACAATTTCGTCAATACTCTTTTTGTCAAATACTCTTATGGCCATATCATCGTCTCTTTTTCTAACCAGAACCTCGCCTCGTATTGAGAAAGCAGCTGACAGATGTTTTTCGCGCCTGAGTTGAGTTGCATAATGCATTATCGCACGATTTGCTTTGGAGAGGCTTTCGTGAATGTAAATGTTTACATTGCCATCCATATTAATGACATTTAGTGTGAGAGCTCTTTTCTTTGCTTTGCAATAACCAGCTACTGATTTAAACAGTTGACTGCGCGCATGGGAGGAAAGAAGTTTGACAATTATAGGAGCACTTTTGTTGCTGCTTGTTTGTTTATTTACAGGTACCCGGAAAATCTCCCTCACTGTAGGCATCTCTGTGTGCACTGCTTTGCAAACTTCAGAGAAGATCTCAATACAATTTTCGTTAACAGCATTTGGTATGCCGTTGATGATCAGATCAGCGGCTACAGCTTCGTTTTCATACCGAGCTGTCTCTTTTTTCAACGCAAGCATCTCTGCTTTCAGAGCATTAATCACTTCACACGACGACTCAACAGCAGTCAGCCTCACATCCAAGAGTTTCATGGTTTTCTTTATGGAAAGCAGCTCCGCTGAAATCTCATTGAATTTCTGCATTAGTCTCTCTTCGCTGCTTTTTATGCTCCCGCTCAGCTGTTCAACCAAACTCTCATTCTGCTTATCCATTTTCGCCTCCAACTGCAGCAGCCAGTTTGCTGCTAACGGACTCCCAACACCACGGCCCTTACCATGGGGAGGGGTATTACCCTTCGGAGGGGACAACTTTGTACTTCTTGTTATCTTTTTCTCCGCAACAGACCTTATGCACAATTATTTTATTTCTTTAAAGTTAAATTAAATTACAGCACACGAACTCAATGTTTATTAAGGCTTAAGAAATCAGCGACGTTTATATAAACGGTTACAGCTGGAAAACGAATTCTTAGTAATTATTATCAATCGAAAAAATTACGAAACCGGCAGCACGATATTAACACGTCTACTCAGTCATACCTCTATGCTATTTTACAAAAAAATACACAAAACTTAAAAAATAAAAAATAAATCGGTTGTACCAAATTTTTTAAATAATTTACAAAACCGTAAAAACAAAACTCAAAAAATCAAAAAAAATCTGTTGTGCCAAATTTTAAAATAATTTACAAAACTAAAACATCAAACGCGAGATAAGTGCAGTGGCTGGGGGCTTAAGTGTTTGTTTTTTATTTGAACTTCCATGTTTCATAAGCAATTAATATGTATTTAGGCAAAATTCAATCGAATAGCCTCATAAATTATTCACAAAGATAATTACTTAACTTTATATTATAATACAATACTTTGCCAATTAAATAACTATTAATAAATAAAATAAGTAATAGTAATTAAGGAAATACAATAGCTTTTATTTAAATACTTTCCATAACTTAAATTGCTATGAACGAACGAATGTAATAGGGAGGAATATTCCTCAAGCAAATCCAAATTCGTTCCTTCAAAAAATATAACTTTGATTGTAAATTTTGGGCAAGAAGAAAATGTCAAAACTGGTATCAAATTAAAGAAGATATAAATAGCTTTAGAACTGAAATGTCTAAACGAAGAAAGCCACATATTGAAAAATATTTCAAAAAAAAATGTTAACTAATTAACATAAAACAAATCTTGTGTCAGGTATATGCATAATTTATTATATAATTTACTACTATTTAAAACAAAAATTGTATCGATATCGTTATTCGCCTCTGAGATACAGCAAAAACCAAATCGAAAAGTCATAAATTTTTTGAACATGGCCAACTTCGCCCCTCATTTCAACCCTTAAAGTAAAGCGTGTTTACGTTCGCTTTAGTTTTCCTTTAATCGACAAAACTTGAGCTTTATTCACAAAAAAAATTATTGCGCTAGCTCTTTTCCTTCTAGTTATATTCGATTTTAAACAAAAAAATGTGATTTAGCCCATAGTGCGACATTTCACAAAGAAATTTCAAAGTTGGGATAACCGCAGTCAAATTTATTAAAAACAATTTCAATTTTGAGCCTACGTACGAGTATTTCGTACATTTGTGAAAAACTGGCAAATTCTTTTGAGGTTTGATATGTACGAGTGACAGTTATTTCACTGGTGAATACGGTATACGATAGTATGAAAATTATTAGAGTGAATTACATACTTCGCTTGGTGAGTATTCAACATACAATAGTTGAAGTGCACGGCCGAAGTGTGAACAAGTTCACACGAAATGAAAATTCATGATAAGGCTGAATATAGGTTAGGTTAGGTTATCCTGGCTGCCCTCATCCGTGCAGGAAAGGGCACACTTAGGCCTCCATGGGCCCATTGTGATACCATATTTGAGACTCATACGTCCCTCCTCCTACCTCAGAAATTGAACCGATTTGTAGCTCTGATAAAGCGCACAAAATCGTAGATACTGGCCGAGTCCTGTTCAGCCAGACACTCGAAAGAATAGCGAAGGAGCGAGCGTCGACGGGTTCTTGCCAAGGCGGGACAGTGGCACAGGTAGTTCTCCACGCTCTCGATCTCCTCCTCATCGCGGCAGCTACGACAGTAGTCGTTTGGCTGCAGACCCATCCTGGCAGCGTGGGTTCCCATAAGGCAGTGCCCGGTGAGAATTCCGATAACATGGCGGAGCATTGGTCGCTCCAAACGAAAGAGAGGGCGAGATCTACGCTTATCTAACCTAGGCCAGATGTGTCTCGCTATCCTGCACGTGGGCTCTGCGGACCATCTTACATTTGCCCGTTCGATAAAGTTATTCTGCAGCCAAAGTTTACAGGATGATAGCGGAATACCCGCATTACGAGCGGTACTGATCGCAGGCAGTAGGGTTCCTTTCCGAGCCAGCTCGTCCGCAACACAGTTGCCCGGTATGTCCCTATGACCTGGTATCCATACAACTCGAGTAAAGTTACTCCTTGCCAGCTCATTTAGAATACGTCTACATTCCACGACAATTTTCTATGAGGATTTGTCACAATTAAGTGCTTTGATAGCTGCCTGGCTATCAGAAAAAATAGTTACTGCATGCAGATTAGTAGGAGAATCGATCAGCCATCTAGCAGCTTCGTAGATTGCTGTTAGTTCAGCCTGAAACACGCTACAGTAATCTGGCAGACGGAAACTGAGGCTAAGTGAGAGTTCCTGCGAATATATCCCACTTCCTACCTTCAGATCTAGCTTGGAGCCATCGGTGTAGATGGCTGCTGAGTCAGAATAAGAGATCAGGATTGAATCCTCCTCCCACTCACCTCTTGAGGGGATCCTTGTTTGGAAGTCATTCTTTAGTCCAGTAGGCGGGACTGTGTAGTCAAGGCGCCTGAAGTTTCCTGGAAGATCTTCCAAAATTCTAGAGTGTCCAATTCTTGTATCACTCCACTTGATCAGCGCGTTTAATTTCACAGCATTACAACTTGCCTGCAGTTTGCCATATAGGTCCACAGGTAGAAAATGGAGCAAAGTCTCTAGGGCTTTAGTCGGCGTTGAGGGCAACGCCCCCGTGATCATAATGCACGCCACCCTTTGAACCTTTGCTAATCTGCTTTTGATTGTAAGTTTGTTTACGGATGGCCACCAGACCGTGATGCCATAGAATAGAATGGGACGCACCACTGCTGTGTACATCCAGTTCACGATGTGCGGCTTTAAGCCCCACTTTTTTCCAATTGCTGATTTGCTCTTCAACATTGCGCCGCCAAGTTAGCTTTCTGTCCAATACAACGCCCAGGTACCTAACTTCCTCCGACAGGGCCAGGGTAACACCGCTCAGGGAAGGAAGTTGCACCTGGACGGTTTTAATTTTCTTTGTGAAAAGAACCATGACTGTTTTCTCTGGATTGACACCAAGGCCAGATTCCTTGGACCAGGTTTCCACAACGCGTAAGGCGCCTTGGACCAGATCACATAGAACTTGGGGGTGCTTACCTACCGCCGTCAGGGCCAGATCATCAGCGTAGGCAACTACGTGACAGCCTGTGCTCTGTAGCTGCGACAGCAGAGTATTCACCGTTAGATTCCACAGGAGTGGGGAGAGGACACCGCCTTGCGGGGTGCCGCGGTTTGCATACCTTGTTACCGATACCTCTCCCATCTCTGAGTATATAGTTCTGCAGCCTAGAAGGCGATGAACAAATTCTACCAGAGGGTACTCCAGACCGAGGTTAGTTAGGGCACGGAGAACAGCTGAATAATAATGGGAAATTTGTAAAGGGTAGTAGTCTACCGGATATCCGATCGGATATCCGAATCCGGCTCTTATTCTTTACATGGTATCCGAAATCCGATTATTCGGCACATCCCTACTGGTGACACTGCTGACAACGGTGGCACTGGTGACACTAGTAACAATGGCGACACTGGCGACACTTGGGATACTGGTAACACTGGTGACACTGGAGACACAGGGGACACTGGTGACACAGGCGAAAATGGTGACACTGGCGAAACTGGTGACACAGGCGACAATGGTGACACTGGNCGTTGAGGGCAACGCCCCCGTGATCATAATGCACGCCACCCTTTGAACCTTTGCTAATCTGCTTTTGATTGTAAGTTTGTTTACGGATGGCCACCAGACCGTGATGCCATAGAATAGAATGGGACGCACCACTGCTGTGTACATCCAGTTCACGATGTGCGGCTTTAAGCCCCACTTTTTTCCAATTGCTGATTTGCTCTTCAACATTGCGCCGCCAAGTTAGCTTTCTGTCCAATACAACGCCCAGGTACCTAACTTCCTCCGACAGGGCCAGGGTAACACCGCTCAGGGAAGGAAGTTGCACCTGGACGGTTTTAATTTTCTTTGTGAAAAGAACCATGACTGTTTTCTCTGGATTGACACCAAGGCCAGATTCCTTGGACCAGGTTTCCACAACGCGTAAGGCGCCTTGGACCAGATCACATAGAACTTGGGGGTGCTTACCTACCGCCGTCAGGGCCAGATCATCAGCGTAGGCAACTACGTGACAGCCTGTGCTCTGTAGCTGCGACAGCAGAGTATTCACCGTTAGATTCCACAGGAGTGGGGAGAGGACACCGCCTTGCGGGGTGCCGCGGTTTGCATACCTTGTTACCGATACCTCTCCCATCTCTGAGTATATAGTTCTGCAGCCTAGAAGGCGATGAACAAATTCTACCAGAGGGTACTCCAGACCGAGGTTAGTTAGGGCACGGAGAACAGCTGAATAATAATGGGAAATTTGTAAAGGGTAGTAGTCTACCGGATATCCGATCGGATATCCGAATCCGGCTCTTATTCTTTACATGGTATCCGAAATCCGATTATTCGGCACATCCCTACTGGTGACACTGCTGACAACGGTGGCACTGGTGACACTAGTAACAATGGCGACACTGGCGACACTTGGGATACTGGTAACACTGGTGACACTGGTGGCACTGGTGACACTGGAGACACAGGGGACACTGGTGACACAGGCGAAAATGGTGACACTGGCGAAACTGGTGACACAGGCGACAATGGTGACACTGGTGACACTGGCGACACTGGTGATACAGGAGACACTGTCGACACTGGTGGCACTGGTAACACTGGCGACACTGGCGATACTGGTAACAGTGGTGACATTGGCGACACTGCGAAACTGGAGACACTGGCGAAACTGGTAGTACTGGCGACACTGGTAGCACTGGCGACACTGGTGGCACTGGCAAAGTGCGAATAGAGACTCCCTTGTTTTTTAACTATCTTCTAATGAAAGCACATAAGCCTGCCAGGTCTAGATTGAGTTTTATGCTCCAGAAAACTATTACAGTTGTCTGACAACAGATTTAGGTACGCACCAGCTACAGTATACTTATACGAAAATTGTGTGTCCGAATAAAAACTGTCGGGTCATGCGAAAGTTCGAACAAATTGGGAATTTCCCATATCTATACTAATTATATAAAGATAAATCCTTGTTTTTTGTATCTAACAGGTAAACTCGCGAACTGCAGGTCCGAACGTCAATGGCCAAAAAAAATTATTTGTTTCCGTTAGCTGGACAAGGACCTATTCGAACCAATGTTTTTAATGGCCCGATTTTCTTGAAATTCGGTACATAGGTACTAACTTTTGCCTCGATTAACATATATAATACCGGTAGGTGTACCAGGACCATCTATTCGAAAAAAAATCTTCTCTATGATCCGATGTGCTTAAAATTTGGAACGTAGGCAGCTTTTTGGCTAGATAAGCATATAGGATCCTTTTTTCTGTAAGTGGACCAAGGACCGATCTATTGGATAAAATCTTCTCTATGGTCCGTCTTGCTTGAAATTTGGCGCGTAGGTAGCTTATTGCTTGGATTAACATATAGCATACTATTTTCTGATAGGTGGACCAGGGACCGATTGCTTGAAATTCGGTAGACGTACATATTATAGATATACATACATACATAGAATTGAATTATTGTTTTACAGTTCTTATAGTTCGAAAGGTGATTTAAGGATCACCACATCTCCTCATTAGGTACATTTTTTACTCGATTAGCATATAGAATCATTTTTCTTCTGTTAGGTGGACCAGTGACCGATCCATTCGGAAAAAGTTTATTTATGGGTCGATTTGCTTGAAATTCGGTTCACGTATTATAGATAAACATACATACATAGAATTGAATGATTGTTTTACAGTTCAAAACGTTATTTAAGGCGCCGCAAGGCAAGCGGGTTTTGGCTATTTATCTATACCAATCATACAAAGAGAAGTCCCATCTTTTTAGACACCGTTTGATTATAGGCTGATTATAATTTGGATAAATCAAGGGAGCGTGTCATCTCCCATACAAATCGAATTTTTCATACCGCTTTCATAACTCTGGAAGTATTTGTGGTAGAGTCCTGCAACTTGGTATGGAGATTTTGAAATCAATCCCATACTCATGGAGAAAAGTGGGGCTATTGGAAAAGGGCGCATGGCGCCTTCCAAACATACTGAGACCTTTATCTACGTATCTTAAAATACGTATATAAAATTCTTCGGTACATGTTTTTTGAGCGAACTTTTCCTAAGCGACCGAAATGATTTGAATGAAATTTTGTTATGTGTTTTAGTGGGTCCCTGTATAGTTATGTTCACAACTTAAAACGCTAAGTGGCGGTGGAGTCTATTTATTACTAAAAAATCGTGTTTATGATCTGATCTGGCTAATATTCAATACACTTATGTATTGGTAGTGCGAAGAGAAATATTTTGCGAAAAAATTGCTCGCTTGGTGGCTGTGGAGTCAAGTTATTACTAAAAATCGTATTTATGGTCCGATATAATCGAGATATATATTTGTAGCCATAATACTATCGCAAAAAAAAAGCCGCAAGTAGGCGCTGGAGTTGAGTTATTTCTAAAAATCGTCAAGTGAATTCATTCGGAGACACCAGGGGTCAAAGTCAAATTACCACCGTTAAATCTACCGCCATAACCATTGTGGTCCTTGCATTACTGCGACAGAATAAAGACAATTCTTGATGCATGCCTACAAATATAATTGTAAGACATTGTGAAGACCCCAAATCATAGGCCTTTGGGGGGTGTAAAACGACCACTAAGGTAGCAACCGGCTTTGACCACTTCAGTTGCTTAAAGTTAATGTGCTAGGTATAAAGTTGTCGTGTTAAACGTTCGACGAAGCAAGAGTAGTGGGTAGTAAACCCTTCCACTATTTTTAGGATATTTATACGAGAACAGAGCGAAGAAGATAGAATCGGCTTGGTATACAGTCGAGTCGTGTTAAACGTTCGACGAAGCAAGAGTAGTGGGTAGTGAACACTTCCACTATTCAGGAACAGGGAAATAATTGTACAATACGAGAGAACAAATAAAGCACAGTAAGAGTTCAAGTCAGAGCCTTTTTAATTTCTCATAGGTGAACCCATCGCTGAGTTATACCCCAGCTATAAACCCGAAGACGGGGTTCGTTACAACATTTATGGTAAGTCTGTGTACATTGAATATATTGAAATAAGTCTATGTATATTGGATTTCTGTGGACCTATGATACTTCCCCAAATTGCCACTAACAATACTGTACAGATTCAAGGACGATTTACCATCGAATCGGACCATTGTTGTCGCAAGAACTTTTTCACGGACAGAAGGCTTTCGATAGGTTATTTAAGACCGCAATGGAGGATAAACTTGAACATGAATTGTTGGGAAAATGTTTCAATGAAAACATAAATCTTAGCGGAACGAAGTTCACCGGGTCTGCTGGTATAAAATAAAATGCGATCATTCCTTATCTGGAAGAAAGTGCGCAACAACGTCAACAAAAAATCATAAACTAGCGGTAATATTTAGACTCTTCAAAATTGCACCATATTAAACAAGAATGAATGGGCTACTAAAATTTTAAACCAACAAATTTTTACAAATTCTCAATAAAAGCTGCGCAATTTTGATGCAACTTTGTTTTTTTTTTCAATTTTCGAAATTTGGATTTATTTGGATGAATTTGAAAAAGTAAGTAAGTAAGGTGTATGTAATTTGAAAAAGTAAAATAAATAGCCAAAACCGAAAAAAGGTCAATTGTACTTAAAATATAAACACTGGTAATGCTGGTCCCACACAGAGCTTAGACCTTATTCGAAGCATTTTTACTGCGGTTTTTGAAAAATTTCTAATATTATTCCTAACTTAGGTTGTTAAAAAAATAAAAAGATTTATATAAGGTGCAAGGAACCTGGACCAATGGCCTTTCTCAAAAAGGTCTGATAGTTATGTTCTACTTAATATGAAATACTCTTAACTACTTAATTACATATGTAACATATTCTTACATTTGTATGCGTTTATGTTTTAGCATGAATCGAAAATATTAATGTTATTTTCTACACTACCCATGAAACTGGGTTTCTCATACCCATAGTGACATTACTTTTTCATGCGAAATTAAAAATTTTTTTTTTTGTATAGGCTTTGTGGATCTAATGTTCGCAAGTGCAAGTAAAACTAAATTTTCTTCACTTCATGCTCAACGTTTCGCTAAATTTCCTTAGCTTCTTCAGGGGCGGAAATCTTTATTAAAAACAACAAAAAACAAAAACATGTAAACAATAAAAATATGGTGCACGAAAGTCATTTTTTAAGTACATACATATGACAAAGTAACATTCAACCTTGAACAAGTTATATACATACATACAAGAAACTAACCAAAACTTACATATTTATGTATACGCGTATAAAACAAAAACTTAAGATTATACATCAGTACCAGTCGCTTTTGGTACACTTGTCATACTGATTCTTGTTCATAAGCATAACAAGTAACTAGCCGCAATGTCGTTCGTGTCTTCTTTTTTGTTCACTGTCCTTTCTCTGCTTTGCATGATACGAAGGCTTTCAATCGAGTATCTCACTTTTTCTCTCTTTTCAATGTCTAAGATTTTTGCATTGGTTAGATCAGCTGTGTGGTTGCTCGCTAGTATATGTTGTGATAGCGCAGTATTGTTTTTTTCCCTTCTTATGTCCGCCTCGTGTTCTGATAAGCGAACGCCTAAAGCTCGTTTAGTAGTCCCGATGTAGATTTTGTTGCAGCAGATAAAAAATTTATTATACGCCCAGATGAGATGGGTTTTGAGTACCAGTTCAATAGTATCTGGTTATTTTTCCTTCTTATTAGGATTAAAATTCAAACTGTCCACAATTTTTACAAAAACGAAAAGCCCGATCGAACCGCAGCAACAAAACAACGTCGTATACGAAATCCTATGCAAAGGTAAAGAAAATGGGGACTGCAACAAAATCTACATCGGGACTACTAAACGAGCTTTAGGCGTTCGCTTGTCAGAACACGAGGCGGACATAAGAAGGGAAAAAACAATACTGCGCTTGCAACCACACAGCTGATCTAACCAATGCAAAAATCGTAGACATTGAAAAGAGAGAAAAAGTGAGATACACGATTGAAAGTCTCGTATTATGCAAAGCAGAGAAAGGACAGTGACCAAAAAAGAAGACACGAACGACATTGCGGCTAGTTACTTGTTATGTTTAAGAACAAGAATCAGTATGACAAGTGTAGCAAAAGCGATTGGTACTGATGTATAATCTTAAGTTTTTGTTTTATACACGTATACATAAATATGTAAGCTTTGGCTAGTTTCTTGTATGTATGTATATAACTTGTTCAAGGTTGAATATTACTTTGTCATATGTATGTACTTAAAAAATGACTTTCGTGCACCATATTTTTATTGTTTACATGTTTTTGTTTGTTGTTGTTTTTAATAAAGATTTCTGCCCCTGAAGAAGCTAAGGAAATTTAGCGAAACGTTGGGCATGAAGTGATGAAAATTTAGTTTTACTCACACTTGCGAACATTAGATCCACAGAGCTTATACAAAAACAAAATATTTAAACACAAGGGATCAGCACAAATAAAGGTTTAAAACTTTTGATTGAAGGAAAGCCAAAATGAACAAGTAAGAAAGTCTAAGTTCGGGCGGAACCGAATATTAAGTACCCGGCGCAAGTATTAGATATATGATTTTCACCTTTCCGAAAGCTACCGCTACATGGTAGGCCGGGGTGTATCAATTCTGAGTAATTTCTTCTGCTTTTTTGCCACTGTAACCGCCTAAGCGATTTTGGCCGAGTTCAGCAATACACGCCAGTCGTTTCTCCTCTGTGCCAACTGACGCCAATTGGAAACGCCAAGTGGAGCCAAGTCCTCCTCCACCTTATCTTTCCATCGCAGTGGGGGCCTCCCTCTTCCTCTGCAACCACCAGTGGGTTCCGAGTTGAATACTTTCAGAGCTGGAGCATCGGTGTCCATTCGATCGACATGACCAAGCCAGCGGAGCCGCTGTATTTTAATTCGCTGCACTATGTCCATATCGTTGTAAAGCTCATACAGCTCATCGTTCCATCGTCTGCGGTACTCGCCGTCGCCAACGCGTAAAGGACCGTAAATCTTCCGCAAAATCTTTCTCTCAAACACCCCAAGAGCCGCCTCATCGGATGTTGTCATTGTCCATGCTTCTGCGCCATATACCAGCACGGGCATCGTGAGTGACTTATAGAACGTGGTTTTTGTACTTCGAGAGAGGAATTTAATCCTGAATTGCCTACTCAGTCCAAAGTAGCACTTGTTGGCAAGGGTGATTCTGCGTTGGATTTCAATGCTGACATTATTAAACGAAATTCTCTACGTTCCCGAAATTGTAACTGCCAACAGTGACGTGGGTGCCAAGGTGCGATTGTGCTGACTGCTTGTTTAATGACAGGAGATACTTCGTCTTGTCCTCGTTTACCACCAGACCCATGCGCTTTGCTTCCCTATCCAACTTGGAAAAGGCAGAACAGACTTCGCGGTTTTTGTTACCGATGATGTCGATGTCATCGGCATAAGCCAGCAATTGCACGCTCTTGTAGTAAATTGTTCCTGAGCGGTTCAGTTCTGCAGCTCTTATTATCTTCTCCAACATCAGATTAAAGAAGTCACATGAATGGGTGTCGCCCTGCCTGAAACCCCGTTTAGTGGCGAACGACTCGGGGAGGGCTTTCCCAATTCTGACGGAGATGGTGGTATTGCTCAACGTCATTTTACACAGCCGTATGAGTTTTGAGGGGATGCCAAATTCAGACATAGCGGCGTATAGGCAACTCCTTTTAGT
>NW_016160345.1:33092-34249 GCF_001687245.7 Rhagoletis zephyria
AGCACACTTAAATTCCAGTCGTCGGGCATGCGTTCATCTGACCATATTCTGCACAAGAGTTGATGCATGCACCTTATCAATTCCTCGCTGTCATACTTGAATAGCTCAGCCGGCAGGCTGTCCGCTCCAGTGGCTTTGTTGTTTTTCAGCCGCGTTATTGCTATACGTACCTCGTCATAGTCAGGCGGGGGAACGTCGACTATGTCATCATCGACTGTCGGCTCGGGTTCTTCTTTTCCACAACTTTCCGTGCTGCTACCATTTAGTAGGGCGGAAAAGTGTTCCCTCCATAATATAAGTACGCTCTGGATATCAGTTACTAGGTCGCCATTATTGTTCTTATAGGAGAACGCCCCGATCTTTAAACCTTACGTAAGTCGCCTAACTCTCTGGTAAAATTTTCGGGCATTCTTCCTGTAGGCCAGCATTTCAAGCTCTTCGCACTCACGCATTTCGGCCTCTCTCCTCTTATTGCGGAAAATACATCTCGATTCCCTCTTCAGATCCCTATAGCGGTCCCACATAGCGCGCGTTGCGCCCGATCGCAGCGTGGCCCTGCAGGCCGCATCTTTTTTCTCTGCACCTTTCTGACACTCCTCATCTTACCAGTTGTTATTTCGGGCTCGCTTAAATCCAACTACTTGTTCGGCGGCGGTACTTAATGAGCGGGAAATGTGGTTCCACTGCTCGCATATGTCGGTTTGTTGAAGAGTGCTCTCTGAGAGCAGGTGTGAGAGTCGAGTAGCGAAAGCGCTGGCTGTCTGTTGTGATTGCAGCTTTTCGACGTTAAGCTTTCCTTGCATATTTGGGCGCACATTTTTTGCTGCACAGAGGCGGGTGCGTATCTTGGCTGCAACAAGATAGTGGTCCGAGTCGATGTTTGGGCCTCGGAGTGTGCGTACGTCTAAAACACTGGAAGCATGCCTTCCGTCTATCACAACATGATCGATTTGGTTTCTCGTTTTTCGATCCGGAGACAGCCACGTAGCTTGATGGATCTTTTTATGCTTGAACCTAGTACTGCATACTACCATGTTTCGGGCCCCGGCGAAGTCGATCAGCCTCAACCCGTTGTCGGACGTTTTGTCGTGAAGGCTGGATTTTCCGACGGTGGTTCCAAAGATCCCTTCCTTGCCCACTCTGGCATTGAAGTCGCC
>NW_016160345.1:34261-38838 GCF_001687245.7 Rhagoletis zephyria
AAGCGCTCATAGAAGAGATCCTTGGATGCCTCATCCTTCTCTTCCGTCGGGGCATGGGCGCAGATGAGCGAGATGTTGAAGAATCTCGCTTTAATTCGGATTGTGGCTAGACGCCCGCCCACCAGGTTGAACGACAGTACTCGGCGATGTAGTCTCTCTCATACCACCAATCTAACTCCGAATTTGTACTCCTTTACATGGCAGCTGTAGTAGACATGGCAAGGCCCCAGACATTGCTTGCCTTGCCCCGTCCAACGCATTTCTTGGATGGCGGTGATGTCAGCTTTTGTCCTTACGAGGACATCAACCAGCCGGGAAGAGGTACCTTCCCCATTAAGGGTCCGGAAATTCCTTACAAGGCTTTGCCTTGCTTCTTCACTGGAAGTTGTTTTTACGTGGCGGGTACCAAGCCCAGCGTACAACCCATTGCTGGGACGTGGGTGGTTACGCAACCAGCAACACGTTTATATAGCGAGCCGCTTGCTCCAAGCAGACACCCGCTTGCAGCCGCACCTACTGGTGAACAGACGCTGCAGACTGCAGTGGGCCCTTAAACCGAATAGGTTGTAGTGGCCCCACCGAAGCTCCCTATCTTTCTGCCGTGACCCAAGGCTCCACTCGGATTGGTTACCGCATCTCGCACATGGGTTGCTCACGTTGCCCAGAGTGCGCGAAAGAGGACACAAGAGTCGGGATTGAGTATAGCCATGCAACTGTAACTGCATACCCAGCGCAACGACTATACCCCATTGCACTCCACTTTTGAGTAAATTAGCGTCCTTAAATTTCGAAATATTGAAGTTTCAACCATTTCTGAAATTTACCGTTATATGAAAAGCGGCCCTAATTTTAGTCCGATTTCAACGTTTTGCTTTTATGTGGCAAGTACAATAACCATACCGAGTTTGGTACAAATTGGTAAAACGGTTAGCGAGATACATATATGTGATCATAAGTGGGCGGTGCCACGCCCATTTTCCAAAATTTTATCAAAAACGTATTTCTTGGTAAAGAATTGTTGCAAGTATCAATTTTGAATAAATTAGCTTTAATATTTACTGATTTATCGAAGATTTTGTATTTCCCTATATTACCGTTACTGGAATGTGGTCGTGGTTATTGTTTGATTTTAAAAATTTTCGGCCATTTGGTATGCTATATCAAGGCCAACAACTGTGCCAAGTTTGGAAGAAATTGGTGCAGCGGTTACCAACATATCCATATGTAACCATAAGTGGGCGTGGCTACGCCCATTTTCCAAAAATTTATAATATTCTTATTTTTCGTCTAAAATTTATTGTAAATATAAATTTTGAGTGAATAATCTTTAGTAGTTACTAAAATATCGCAGTTTTCGTATTTCTGAAAATTACCGTTATACTGGAAGTGGGCGTGGTTACAGTCCGAGTTCGCCCATTTTCAATACCAACCTACCTTGGATAAATGGAAACCTACATACCAAATTTCGTTGAGATATCGCAATTTTTGCTCGAGTTATCGTGTACACGGACGGACGGACACACAAACATGGCTTAATCGACTTCTCTATTCATTCTGAGCATTTATGTATACATTTGTTACAAACAACCGTTATATGAACAAAGTTAATATACCCTTGTGCACAAGTGTGCTCGGGTATAAAAATGGAATGATAAAATAAAGGTTACGCCCTGAACCTTGCTGTGATCATTGTTGCTGTTTTGATCCATATACTTCAAAAGTGATACGAGTTTGTGCAAAGTTTCGGAAGATACTTTATTTTTTCGCTCATTTCGCGAGATACTGAAATTTTCCGCGTAGTTTCAAATTTTGATACATGAAAAACAGAAAATGTGCTTTGGAAGAAGAAGAAGAAAATGTGAGTTGTGGTGTGACGAACTTTTGTAGTGCCGGGGTAAGCTAAGTCCGTCCAGGGTTCCTGAAATTGGAATTCCTACTTCTCTCCTTCAAAATGATAAATCTCCAATTTCAGTCCATTTACTCTTTATTATTAAAATGTTCATTAAGAATTCCTATCAAGAACGCTTAAAGGCAGTGGGAGTGAATATCCCTCCACTAACCTTAACCGTCGGCGGGAGTGGTAACCTCCGCCGAATATAAGACTAAACGCAAATGAGGTGGAAACTCCCAGGTGCGCTTCGTTTGCCGGTAGTGTGTGCCCACCGACTATTGTGCGTCGCAATATTGGATACTCCCGACATCTCCTCGAACTCCTGAATTCACGTTTAAGGAACTCACTCACCGAAGAATTTATTGCGTTGTCCACTGATGGGGCTGTTGGTACGGTCCTGGCGGCTTCAGCGGGGTCCTCTGCTCTTCTTCGATCATAATCGTACACGTGACTGCTCCTTGCCGTAAATCGTCCGTTTGCAACGTTAATGATTGCTCCCCACACCTTAACTCCAAGTTAGCCTTCGCCAGGTAGTCCGTTCCTATCACTACTCTGTCGGCGAGCCCTGGTAAGACTAGCAGCTCACTCTGGTGCACTTGGTCACCTAACTTTACCTCTGCATATACCGCATCGACTATTATTCTCGCTCTGCCATCGCCCATCACCACTCGTTTTCTTACGTGTCTAAACCTGTCCTCCTTCAGCCTTCTCGCCATTGTCTCGCTTACGAAGCTCCTGTAGCCCCTGTGTCGATTGCAGCCGTTGCCTCTTCCCCATCCACGGTCACGGCGGCCAAGATTCGGCCATGCGTCTGTTTAAATACGTTTACTGGCTCGAGGTTGTGTTGTTGGAGACCCCACCCCTCGATACCGATAGGGCCTCATGCCGTTTCCCTGCGGATCACGGCAGCAATCACGCGTGCGTATGCCGCATCGACCACATCTCCAGCAAAATTCGATCTGCGCACTACGGCACCCATGAGCGAAGTGCCCACTCACACCGCACCGTCTACATGCTGTCCGGGGGTCCACTATCCTTGTAATGGTTTCGGTGAGGCACCTAAATCCCTGATTGCTGTGGGGCTTCTCTCCTCGCTGATTCTTCATCTCTCTCCTCAGCGCGCAAGTATTGGTAGCGTTCCTCATGATGCTGGGGTATGAATGATCTCGCTGTTGGTCTCAGTTTTCTCTCCCGGGGGCGATGTTCTCGAAGTCTTCAGCCAGACTTACCAACCCTTCGAGACTATTGAACTCGCTTCGCTTAACGTACCACTGATACTCTCTGCGGGAATTTCGGTATATGCGGCTCAACTTTTGTTCGGCGGTGTAGTCAGCATGTCGCATGAGCCCTTGTAGCGCCAGCACGTAGTCTTTAAATCTCTCGCCGGGTCGTTGGACGCGCTGCCAATCTCATCGTCCAAGTGCTCGAAATACCGAAGCTTAGGAAAAACTTAGAAAGTCCTTCTTGAAGGAGTCCCATTCCTGCCAGTGCCGGTTATTGTTCCGGAACCACACCAAGCCTTGTCTTTCAGCAACTCAGGTAGCACTCGTGGGATCGAGTTGGATCGATTTGTAGCCGTCTGCTAGTTCTTCGACTCGCTCAATAAAACTCAGGGGATCCTTACCGCCGTCGTACCTGAAACCCCATTTTCTTACTCGGTCCATAGTGGTAGCACATGAAGTGGCGGGGGTACTACGTACACCGGTGGCGGTCTATCTTCACGGAGCCTGGTCGCTCCATGTGTGTTTTCGTCCTCACTTGCAATACCTGGAGGTGGCGGTACAATGTTACCTGGTAGTTGTAATTCGCTGGTCCCCTTGGGTGTTGTCCAAGTCGGCCGTGCATGCGAAGGGCCAATTCCGTGAAGCGATCCTTGAGTCCTGCGTTGTCACTCTCCGTCTGATAAAGGTCGAGAGACGCTTACGAAGCTCGTCCACTGTTCCAGAGACTCTCGAGGCCGAACTCGGTGGCGTAGGCTAGTAGTTCCTCTCTGTTGAGGTAGTACAACCCACGTTACTTTCACCATTGCTGCAAATTTTCTCCTTCGTCTCTCGTTCTCTTGCTGATATTCCCTTGCTCCCGTTGTTTTCTGTTGACTTCTCTGCTTACTTATCGTTAATTTCCGTTGACTTCTCAAAGTCCCTGCTCGGGCGCCATTAATGCCAGTGTAAATTCTGGCAGCAAATCGTCCCAATCACGTTGCTCCTTACCGGTGAATTGTGCTATCATTCTTTTAACGGTTCAGTTTGCCCTCTCCGTCGGATTCTCTTGCGGTGTGTACGGTGCAGTTAGCTGGTGCCTTACGCCGAGCTCCTGTAGGAATTTTTTAAACCGTCCACTGGTAAACTGCGCTCCATTGTCAGTTATTAATACCTTTGGGACGCCAAACCGGGCCAAGATTCGATCCCTAAACGCTCGGATGAGGTTTTCAGTCGTCGCTTTTCGGATTGCCAAAATCCCCACCCACTTCGAGAATCGGTCGAGGAAAACTACAACCATCGTGTTGCCGTGTCTTGAACGCGGGAGGGGTCCCACAAAATCGGCACATACCGTCGCCCAAGGTTCCTCCGCAATTTGGGTGAGCATCTTACCGGCAGCTTGCTGTTGACTAGGCTTGTATATCTGACATGTATGGCATTCCCGCACATACTTTCTTATGTCTCTGAACATGCCGGGCCAGTAGTAA
>NW_016160345.1:38896-45210 GCF_001687245.7 Rhagoletis zephyria
TGCCGTGTCTTGAACGCGGGAGGGGTCCCACAAAATCGGCACATACCGTCGCCCAAGGTTCCTCCGCAATTTGGGTGAGCATCTTACCGGCAGCTTGCTGTTGACTAGGCTTGTATATCTGACATGTATGGCATTCCCGCACATACTTTCTTATGTCTCCGAACATTCCGGGCCAGTAGTAACGCGTCATCGCCCGCGCAATTGATTTCCGGATGCCCATATGCCCCGCACTTGGTATATCGTGGATTTCCCTAAGAACTCTGCTTCTTTGCGATGTCGGCACGCACAGCTTCCAGGGGGTCGCATCTTCATCGTCCATCTGTGTCGATATTCGCCTGTAAAGCCTACCTTCTTCCACCACGTAATCTGGAAACTTCTCAGGGTCTTTTCTCACCTCNCCATATGCCCCGCACTTGGTATATCGTGGATTTCTCTAAGAACTCTGCTTCTTTGCGATGTCGGCTTGCACAGCTTCCAGGGGGTCGCATCTTCGTCGTCCATCTGTGTCGATATTCGCCTGTAAAGCCTACCTTCTTCCACCAAGTAATCTGGAAACTTCTCAGGGTCTTTTCTCACCTCCGCCATTTTAGCCGTGAACCATTTACAGTCGCTATTATATTGCTGCAATATCATTGTGCCGAGCTGCTCGTCTTGTGGTTGTCGTGAGAGCGCTTTCCCTTTTCGGTACTGCACATCAAAAGTATACTGTTGGAGCTCCAGTGCCCACCTCGCAATTCGGCCTGATGGACTCTCTATCGCGTTCAGCCATTTCAACGCCAGATGGTCGGTGACTACCGTAAAGGTGTACCCTTCTAGGTAAGGCCTCATCTTTCTTATTGCCCAAACTATAGCCAGGCATTCCTTCTCAGTCGGAGAGCAGTTCATCTCCGCCTTATTCAGCCGTCGACTCGCGTACGCTATCACTCGTTCCCCATCTTCTAATTCCTGAGTAAGGACTGCGCCGAGACCGAAATCACTTGCATCTGTTTGTAGCGTAAATTTTCTTGTGAAATACGGGCAAGCTAACACCGGAGCTTGTGTGAGCGCGTTCTTTAGAGCCTCGAATGCCTCCTGCTGTTCCTCGGACCACTTCCACTTGCTGCCCTTCTTCAACATCGACGTTAGCGGATGTGAAATGCGCGAGAAATCGGGAACGAACCTCCTGTACCATGAGACTACTCCCAGGAAACGCCGTAGTTCTCGTAGGTTGTTAGGCGGTGTCAGCTCTTTGATGGCCGCGATCTTGTCTGGGTCCGTGCGAATACCCTTCTCGCTGACGACGTGCCCTAGATACTTAAAAGACTTTTCTTAAAGAACTCGCACTTTTCTGGGTTTATCTTGAGGTTGGCTCGCCTTAGACGCTGGAACACTTCCGCGAGATGCCGTACATGCTCTTCCAGTGTGGTGCTCGTAACGATTATATCGTCTAAATAAGCGAACGCGTACGGCTCTAGCTCTGGTCCGATGACGCGATCGAGTGCTCTCTGGAAGGTCGCTGGGGCCGAGTGCAGACCAAACGGCATTACCTTCCACTGGAATAATCCGCGTCCGGGTACGGTGAATGCGGTGTATTGTTTGCTGTTCTCCTCCATGGGGACTTGCCAATATCCATTCTTTAGGTCTAGGCTGCTGATGAAGCGGGCGCTTCTTAATCGATCCAAGATATGTTGGATGCGCGGCAACGGATAGGCATCTGGCACGGACCGAGCATTGAGCTGACGATAGTCGACGCAGAGTCTCCATTTGCCGTTTTTCTTCCTTGCCAGAACTATGGGAGCACTGTGTGGGCTATGCGACGGTTCAATGCAGCCCTTTTCTATGAGTTCATCAATCTCCTTGTTTATGATTTCCTGCATCTTTGGGTTCTTGGGGAAATACCGCTGTTTAATCGGTCTATCATCTTTCATCATTATCTTGTGCGTCGCAATATTGGATACTCCCGACATCTCCTCGAACTCCTGTAATTCACGTTTAAGGAACTCACTCACCGAAGAATTTATTGCGTTGTCCACTGATGGGGCTGTTGGTTCGGTCCTGGCGGCTTCAGCGGGGTCCTCATGCTCTTCTTCGATCATAATCGTACACGTGACTGCTCCTTGCCGTAAATCGTCCGTTTGCAACGTTAATGATTGCTCTCCACACCTTAACTCCAAGTTAGCCTTCGCCAGGTAGTCCGTTCCTATCACTACTCTGTCGGCGAGCCCTGGTAAGACTAGCAGCTCACTCTGGTGCACTTGGTCACCTAACTTTACCTCTGCATATACCGCATCGACTATTATTCTCGCTCTGCCATCGCCCATCACCACTCGTTTTCTTACGTGTCTAAACCTGTCCTCCTTCAGCCTTCTCGCCATTGTCTCGCTTACGAAGCTCCTCGTAGCCCCTGTGTCGATTGCAGCCGTTGCCTCTTCCCCATCCACGGTCACGGCGGCCAAGATTCGGCCATGCGTCTGTTTAAATACGTTTACTGGGCTCGAGGTTGTGTTGTTGGAGACCCCACCCCTCGATACCGATAGGGCCTCATGCCGTTTCCCTGCGGATCACGGCAGCAATCACGCGTGCGTATGCCGCATCGACCACATCTCCAGCAAAATTCGATCTGCGCACTACGGCACCCATGAGCGAAGTGCCCACTCACACCGCACCGTCTACATGCTGTCCGGGGGTCCACGTATCCTTGTAATGGTTTCGGTGAGGCACCTAACATCCCTGATTGCTGTGGGGCTTCTCTCCTCGCTGATTCTTCATCTCTCTCCTCAGCGCGCAAGTATTGGTAGCGTTCCTCATGATGCTGGGGTATGAATGATCTCGCTGTTGGTCTCAGTTGTTCTCTCCCGGGGGCGATGTTCTCGAAGTCTTCAGCCAGACTTACCAACCCTTCGAGACTATTGAACTCGCTTCGCTTAACGTACCACTGATACTCTCTGCGGGAATTTCGGTATATGCGGCTCAACTTTTGTTCGGCGGTGTAGTCAGCATGTCGCATGAGCCCTTGTAGCGCCAGCACGTAGTCTTTAAATCTCTCGCCGGGTCGTTGGACGCGCTGCCTAATCTCATCGTCCAAGTGCTCGAAATACCGAGAGCTTAGGAAAAACTTAAGAAAGTCCTTCTTGAAGGAGTCCCATTCCTGCCAGTGCCGGTTATTGTTCCGGAACCACACCAAGGCCTTGTCTTTCAGCAACTCAGGTAGCGCTCGTGGGATCGAGTTGCGATCGATTTCGTAGCCGTCTGCTAGTTCTTCGACTCGCTCAATAAAACTCAGGGGATCCTTACCGCCGTCGTACCGCAAACCCCATTTTCTTACTCGGTCCATAGTGGTAGCACATGATAGTGGCGGGGGTACTACGTACACCGGTGGCGGTCTATCTTCACGGAGCCTGGTCGCTCCATGTGTGTTTTCGTCCTCACTTGCAATACCTGGAGGTGGCGGTACAATGTTACCTGGTAGTTGTAGTTCGCTGGTCCCCTTGGGTGTTGCCGGGTTCATCAAAGTGGTCGGCCGTGCATGCCGAAGGGCCAATTCCGTGAAGCGATCCTTGAGTCCTGCGTTGTCACTCTCCGTCTGGATAAAGGTCGAGAGACGCTTACGAAGCTCGTCCACTGTTCCAGAACTCTCGAGGCCGAACTCAGTGGCGTAGGTTAGTAGTTCCTCTCTGTTGAGGTAGTACACCCACGTTACTTTCACCATTGCTGCAAATTTTCTCCTTCGTTCTCTCGTTCTCTTCTTGCTGATATTCCCCTTGCTCCCTTGTTGTTTTTCTCGTTGACTTCTCTCTTACTTATCGTTAATTTCTCGTTGACTTCTCAAAGTCCCTGCTCGGGCGCCATTTGTGACGAACTTTTGTAGTGCCGGGGTAAGCTAAGTCCGTCCAGGGTTCCTGAAATTGGAATTCCTACTTCTCTCCTTCAAAATGATAAATCTTCAATTTCAGTCCATTTACTCTTTATTATTAAAATGTTCATTAAGAATTCCTATCAAGAACGCTGGGAGTGAATATCCCTCCACTAACCTTACCCGTCGGCGGGAGTGGTAACCTCCGCCGAATATAAGACTAAACGCAAATGAGGTGGAAACTCCCAGGTGCGCTTCGTTTGCCGGTAGTGTGTGCCCACCGACTAGTACACCTGCCTACTAACGACTGCCCCCTTTTACAAAATATCTCCTCGCTTTTATACTCTTCTGCGCGCAGGCAGACTGTTATTCTACAATAACAATGCTTAACTACAAATGTTAAGAAACTAACAAACTTCAACTAGCAACAATTGAATACTGAATATAGTGTTGTACAATTCAACAAGTATATAAGTATATGTAAGTTCAATACAATTCAATTTCTATAAGTAAATCTGATACAATTCAATTTAAACAATTAAATTTATTTAATTATTATAATTAACTCAATATAATACTTCATAAAAAAATAAATAATGTTGTGGGGACTCCAAAGCCCCTGGATTTGGGTCCTCACAGTGGGAGCTTTTAAAATTTTATAGAAAGTATTGAAACGTTTTGGGGTCTAATCAGTGACGTAACTATACCATGTGAGGCCCGTGGAAAATTCTTTGGAGCGGGCCCTCCCAGTAAAAAGCGTCACGTAGTAATTAAATTTTAAGCCTAGAGTACTAACCATATTTAACATACATTCGTACTTATGATCGTCGATTAGACGATGTCTTGTTAAAACCCTGTTATTTAAAAACCAAACTGAAATTAAATTTTATACATATTATTAAACTTATAAATATGATGTTTGAACTTAATAATAAAACAACTTTAAGGTACATAAAAACTCAAAACTATTGTTTATTCAATATATCACCACACGCTTCTATTGTATATACAGTATATTTTGCTTAGCTGCCCATCCTTCTTTGCAAGAAAAACTTGTGCACTTAACCGAAAAAAGCACTTAAGCGAATTTTCTTTGATACTTCAATGAGGAAGGTATTCGAATGGAAGAGCACTTACCACGTAGAAATTACTGCAAGCGAAATTGTTTCCGAATGGTATGTAATTATGTATTTAACTACATAAAATGATAGCCGTTTTCGTTGTTCTGCCGGATAGGTAAAATTAATAAAAGCTTGTAAAATTAGAGTAGGTGTAGAGCCAGTGCAGGTAAACGTAATACTTTCTTTGATAATTGATATTAGTTGCACAATTTTTAAGGCAGGTATCGCTAATGTGCATGTATGTTGAATGCATCTAACGGAGCAGTTTCCTTATAAATGTTAAAAATAATGCCTCTGAGGCGCATTTTGAGGTAGATATCTTAAAAGCAGCAAAGCAAAACATACTGTATTTTATATAAGCGTATCAACAAAGTACTTAATTTTCTACAGGATTTCACAACCGTGATCAATATAAGGCAAAAATTAACAAATTATATTCGTATTAATATAAAAAACAGCAAAACTTTAGTTGGAAATTAATTTTCTCATGAGACACAAGTCTCAACTTTGTTTCGGCGAGCAATTAATGCAAAAAATCATACTCTGATAGTTCAAACAAAACAAAATGCCTTCTCCCAACAAGAGAAGATAACCCTGTAGGGAAACGAACTAGTGCGGAACTGGTTCGGTTGTAGTGCGTTTGGAACCATGACCAGTACGCGTTAATTCTCTTTTGCATGCTAGCGACGGGCGAATTTAACATTGCGATGTCCTAGGAAGTGTCAATTGTCCCTCGTTGCATCCCTTTGTCTCTAGTTCCGAACCAGTTATAAATTCGACAGATAAGATCTAGTTCGTTTTACATCCCTTTTTCTATAATTCCGAACCAGTTCCAAATTCGACAGATGAGATCTAGTTCGTTCTGCATCCCCTTTTCTGTAGTTCCAAACCAGTTCCTAATTTGACAGATGAGATCTAGTTCGACCTGCATCCATTTTTTATAGTTCCCAACTTGTTATAAATTCGTCACCTTGGATCTATATTTCTAATCAGGCTTGTCGAAACATTTCCCTTTTATATTAAACTAGCGGAAGCGGCGAACGTCGTCCCGCCCAAAATTTTTATATATATTATTGAAACTTTTTGGTCCAAGATTTTCACCAACAATTCACGTTTACAATTTTCATAGGCACATTTGTCTGCTAAGATTAAGGTTTGGTGGTCATTTGCCGCTTTAAATAACCTAAGGAAAGTGTTATATCCGTTCTTGAAATTCTCCAGTTGTGCGGCATTTCATAGCACGGTTATTCGCAAAGCGAAATAAATTTTTTCCTCTTCACTCCCTGGCGGCAACAATGACCCGGTTCTATAGTGAATGTCCTAGAAGCTTTACAGTATAGTAGGTGGCAATTTCAAAATGG
>NW_016160345.1:45235-46220 GCF_001687245.7 Rhagoletis zephyria
GTATGCGATTGATTTCGTATATCTCCATACCAAGTTCCAGAACTCTACCATGAACACTTCTAAGGATAGGCAGTATGAAAAATTCGGTTTGTATGGAAGATGCCACGCCCCCTTTTCCAATAGTTCCAATTTTTCCTCAAGAGTTGGTTGCGTATATCTCCGTACCAAGTTCCATGAACACTTCCAGAGATAGGCAATATGAAAAATTTGGTTTGTATGGAAGATGCCACGCCCCCTTTTCCAATAGTTCCAATTTTTCTCCAAGAGTATGCGATTTATTTCGTACATCTCCATACAAAACTCTAGAACTCTACCAAAAAATTTCCAGAGATAAGCANAGATATGCAATATGAAAAATTCGGTTTGTATGGGAGATGCCACACCCCTTTTTATAATAGCTTAAATTTTTCTCCAAGGGTATGCGATTGATTTCGTATATCTCCATACCAAGTTCCAGAACTCTACCATGCACACTTTCCGAGATATGTAGCATGAGAAATTCGGAAATCTTCGCCCCTTGATATGATCGTTGCTCAAAGCTATTTATATTCGAAATTGCATGTGTCGAGGACATGAGCCACAACCTTATCGAGTTTCAAAACCATATGTAAATTTTTGAGATAGCGTAGTTGTATAAATTGCGGGCGGCTGGCAGCATTGTAACACCATTGTGAATTAATTTGAAGTAAATTTGTTGTTATTGTAATGAGGTCACGGGGTGGCCCGAGCCCACGATCATTTTTTCATTTGTTTAGTATGGTTCCAACCACCGCCGCAGCCGCACCGCTTAACGTACTCCTTTGTATTTTCTTTAAAAGCCACTCGGGCTAAAGGTTAATTCCTGTTACTACGAATATCATATATTCATCAATAAAACACGTTTTGCAAATTGAATTGTATCCAAAAATCCAATCGGTTTTTTATTTCTTTGGATCCTCCTCACTTGGCGCACCCTGCGCCACTATTACTCCCAGAAAAAGCAACA
>NW_016160345.1:52240-66155 GCF_001687245.7 Rhagoletis zephyria
TGCTGTCGATTCCACTCCCTCCGTTTCTGCCACGCCTTCAAAGCGATGACACCAGACGAGCGGTACGAATCCGCAAGAGTTCACCGCTATTGCATCAATTATCTGGCGACATCGCACAAAACCGGCTTGCTTGCGACTCCGCAGACAGCTGTCACCGATGTGGAAAGGCCCACCATACCTTGATACACCGCTCCACGTCACCACCACCGGAACGTCGTCGTCATGAGCCGCCTCCAGTCATCAGCCGTAGACGACCAACGCACGGTAGCCGCGTCGCCAAGAAATCAGCGCCGGATCTCGGTCGCAAAAACGTCCAGCGGCGCATTAGCGAGCTCTTCAGCAAAGCGGTTCTGACTCTCGAAAAGCTACAAGAGCTGCTGCACCTCTCACCGGTTCAGGCGGGCCGCCATGTCGAGGACATGAGCCACAATCTTATCGAGTTTTAAAACCATAAGTACATTTTTGAGATTGTTGTAAATTGCGGGCGGCTGGCAGCATTGTAACACCATTGTGAATTAATTTGAAGTAAATTTGTTGTTGTTGTANTTAGTTGTATAAATTGCGGGCGGCTGGCAGCATTGTAACACTATTGTGAATTAATTTGAAGTAAATTTGTTGTTGTTGTAATGAGGTCACGGGGTGGCCCGAGCCCACGATCATTTTTTCATTTGTTTAGTATGGTTCCAACCACCGCCGCAGCCGCACCGCTTAATGTACTCCTTTGTATTTTCTTTAAAAGCCACTCGGGCTAAAGGTTAATTCCTGTTACTACGAATATCATATATTCATCAATAAAACACGTTTTGCCAATTGAATTGTATCCAAAAATCCAATCGGTTTTTTATTTCTTTGGATCCTCCTCACTTGGCGCACCCTGCGCCACTATTACTCCCAGAAAAAGCAACAGCATGAAAATTGGAAAACAGGAATCTATAAGCTTATCCAGGCAAAAAGCTACCTACCTAAGATTTTTTCTAATAGATCGGTCCCTGGTCCACTTCTCGGAAAAAATGGATCATATATGCTAATATATGCTACTTACGTACCAAATTTTAAGCAAATCGGACCATAATAAGATTTTTTCGAATAGATCGGTCCCTGGTCCAATTCTCAGAAAAAATTGATCATATATGCTA
This sequence comes from Rhagoletis zephyria, assembly GCF_001687245.7. Taxonomy (NCBI): domain Eukaryota; kingdom Metazoa; phylum Arthropoda; class Insecta; order Diptera; family Tephritidae; genus Rhagoletis; species Rhagoletis zephyria. The sequence continues at coordinate 53,377 of NW_016160345.1, forward strand.
ATATATGCTAAAAAGCTACCTACGTACCGAATTTTAAGCAAATCCGTAAATACGATTTTTGCGAATAGATCGGTCCCTGGTCCGCTTCTCGGAAAAAATGGATCATATATGCTAATATATGCTAAAACGCTACTTACGTACCAAATTTTAAGCAAATCGGACCATAATTAGATTTTTTCGAATAGACCGGTCCCTGGTCCACCTACCCGAAAAAGGGTAAATTTAGCCTAAAACATGGTGGTTACCGAAAGCCATTTATATACAAAATTTCATGAAAATCGGACCAGCCGTTCGCGAGATTACCTGTTACAAAAAAAATGGACTTCTCTTTATATAATTAGTATATACATATATACCCTGTAGTCAAATGAACTAGTTGTAAACTACCTTACAACTAGTATGAACCGCATGCCCAACTAGTCAGCCAACTATCTTTTTTCCATGCAATCAACTGGTATTTTTAACATGGGTATGTCCTACGAGATGGAAATTGTCAGATTTCGGTCAGAAATATACCAGTATCATACTAGTTCAAAATAGACCGAAAAATACTAGTCTAATTATGGACCAAAACCACTACTTTGGGATTAAAAAATAAAATGAATTCATAAATATGCAATAAACAACTTTTAAGTACACTTTAATATATATCACATTTTTGTTTAGCAGCCTTAGATTTGCTAATAATTAGCGTTAAATTTTTTGAGTATTAATTAAAAGAAAAAATAAATACATACATAGATATTGCAAACTTTCGAATATAAATTTAAATTAATTTTTCAAAAGGTGTTATTAAAAGGAAAAGGTTTCAGGTACAATAAATACTATATTTTTATCTTTTTTAATAATATGGAATATGCAAAAGAAAACATTTTAGTTAAAAATAAAATGAATTCTTTAGATAATTTTTGAGTGAACTAAAATAAAAATAGAAGTTTTCATTAAAATAAATTAAATTCATTTACTTTGCTCATTTCAGTCTATTATTAAAAAAAAATAATAATAATAATTAATGTTTAAAATTTGAGATTTGGATAAGAATAAAATAAATAAGTAATTCAAGCAGTTATTAAATATTCCTAATTTTTGTCTATAGTTTGGCTTGTTGATATTAGAAATTTATCAAATAATTATATTAATAGTGTAATTAAAAAGTCAAGAATAATTGAAACTGATCAATAGTAACAAAATAATGATGTAATTAAAACTAATGAATTAAACGGTTATCCAAAAAACATGCCTTAATTAATAATCATTATGAGTATTAATCATTATTTAACCGGACTAGTATAACTGAATACGTATTCGATTTAATGGTTTACAATATACCCAAATAAAAGTTATAATATTTTGTGTACTTTATTGTATTAAACTGTCGAAGTTAAATAAAACAGGGNAACTAGTATTTTTCCTGACTAGTTTGGGATTTCCCTGCAGGGTATATATAGATACGCTCGGTTGAAGGAAGGACAATACCATCACAAATGTTTAAACGCATTTATTAAAAATTTATAAACCACATTAAACTTAAGTAGTAAGTAAAAAACAAAAGTGCGTTCTGCTTAAAAGTAAAAATTTTAGTTCACTTTGTCTTACTTGTCTAAATTTAAGCATATAGATTTTTAAGTAAATTCAGTTCCTTTTAAGCGTATATGTATATGAAGTACTTCGAAGGTTTTTGTCGTACTTAAAAAAGATATACAGTCAGTCAATAAAGTTTAGGTACTGCGAAGTTTTTACAATACCGGCAACTATTTTTTAAAAATTTTATTTTCCCTAATTTTTTATAAAAATATGGTTAGTTCTACACCAAAAACCCCAAAAATCAGAGTTCCAGACCGTATGCAAAATTATAGAAAACTCCGCAAATTTCCATCCAAATATTGCAGTTTACACTCTCTAGAAAAAAGTTAAGTACGCAGTTTTTTATCCCATTCAATTTAAGTACAACAAAGTGCAAATTTGAGGTAGCTAGGACTTACCATTGATATTTAGCATTTTTTTTTGTTTGGTAAGTCCTAGCTTCCTTATACTTGCACTTCATTATATTTAAATTGAATGGGCTAAAAAAATGCAAACTCTACTTTTTCTAGAGAGCGTAAATAGAAAGTGAATTATTTTAATGAAATTTTACAGTTTTCTTAAATTTCGCACAAGGTTTGGAACTCTGATTTTTGGGGATTTTATAAAAAATTACCGAAAACTAAAATATTTAGAAAATAGTTGCCCGTATTGTAAAAAATTCGTTGTACCTAAACTTTATTGACTGATTGTATTAAGGTAGCTGTGCTGGATTGCATAAAACAAAAATTAGTTTGTCGTTTCTTAAAAAAAGGTTGCTCTGGTGGCTTGCATTTTTAAATAAATTTAGTGAGAAAGTGGTAATGACTTTGACACTTTTTTTTAAATGCCTCTTTTTCTGCAACTGCATTGCCTTTCTCAATTGTCCTTCAGGATCTTGGCCTTTGTTTATGGAATCACTAATTATAGTGATTATTAAGCAACTCAAAAACTATACCAGCGTGATTACACTGGACCACAAATTTCAACTTTTTCTCTTTACCAGAAACGCCGTTATGAAATTCTTATGTAAAATCACCCCCTGATTCCGAAAATCAAGGTTATTTTTAATTCTATGGTACCGTTTTTGAGATATTTGCAATTTACCGTTTTTGCAAAAAAAAAAAAAATTGGGTCCACTTTATCATATATATCTCAAGAACGAATTAAGCAATTCCAAAACGGTTTGAAGCTTTTAAAAGGTAATAAAATTTTCTATAAACTGTGCATACAACACTTTTTGCTAGGCCCTGTAGATTCAAAGATAACGAACAATCATTACCGATTTTTTCAATTTTTTTTGTAAAAATATAAAAAAAATTGTACTTTGCGGGGAAGGATCTCGAAAACCTTTTATTTTTTTGCAGATTTTTTTTTCTCCCTAAGCTCTGTTGTATTACAAAAAAAATAAGGTATCATCGAAGAAAATCGATGCAAAACTACGTAAGTTATAAGCGATCAAATAAAAATACCCAGGTTGCGCAACTTCAATGTATGTACCTATACATACATACATATATTAAAGGTATAAAGTGCAAGTGAGATATTATCCGGATAAACGAATAACACCATAACAATGATAACACTTTTTCTTTAAATAAATCAAATAGTACTTTTAATACTCGAATTGTATTATAGTAGGTAGAGTGGTTGCATCGAAAGGAAGAGTGGTTGGGTTCGAAACCTGCTGTAGGCATGTAGTTATAAACATGTATTTCCGTCAGTTATGGGTAAGTATGCAGGTAGATTTTCAAAATTATAAGACACAGAAAATTTCTAAAGCCTACATCTAAAACAGGTAGTATTTTCTTTTCCCGGCTTGTTATAAAAAGGAACCTTTCTGTCTAGGTAAGATTTGATTTTTTCAATTTTATTCTTGTTCCGAGTATAAATATGAGTTAATGCGCTTTGAAACTTCATAACATCTTCAAGGCTCGCCGGAGATAGTTCAGTTCATAAGTCCAATTTCAAAACCGTGATTTATTAAAAAAAATAAAATGAGTAAAAGGACGCGAGAATTTGAGTGTAATAAGGATCCAGATATGTTCTGTTTCATGTGTGGCCAATATACTATCATAAGGCGACGACGAGTGTTCTCAGATCATATCAAAACTTTATACTCCAAGTATTTTGGAATTGAGCCTAAAAATGCTGAAAAACCATGGACACCGAACACTTTGTGTACATCGTGTCGAGTAGAATTGATTCAGTGGGAATCAGGACAACAAACAAAATTTGATACACCAATGATATGGAGAGAACCTACTTGCCATTCAATAGAGTGTTATATTTGTCAAACAAAAGTACTTGGCGTTGGAAGATCAAGAGGAGTAACCTATGCTAGCGTACCTACAGTGACATTACCAGTACTACATTCAACGGCAGTTGCGGATCCAGTTCCATTGTCAACAGTAACATCTGAGTGCGGGGGATCAAGTTGTACTGAATTTCGCATGGAAAACGAAAGAAACGTTCTGTCACAAGCACAACTTAATGATTGGATAAGAGATTTGGAACTATCCAAGGAAAAGGCCGAGATCCACACTTCTCGTATGCAACAATTTAAATTTGTGTCATCCGATGTTAAGGTGACATATAGTAGAACTCGTCACGAACCATTTTCCAAACACTATACCAAGAAAGACAGTATATGCTACTGCAACGACATCCCTGGTTTATTCAAAGAGTTTGGTCAAACATATGATTCAAAAGAGTGGCGATTGTTCATAGACGGCAATAAACTGAGTTTGAAGGCTGTATTATTGCATATTGGTAACAAAAAGCCTTCTATCCCGATTGCACATGCAGTAAATACAAAGGAAACCTACGAGGAAATGCAAAAAATACTCAAATTTATCAAATATGAAGAGCATGATTGGAAAATATGTTCTGATCTCAAAGTCGTTGCAATGCTATGCGGTCTACAAAGTGGCTACACCAAGCACTGCTGCTTCCTCTGCAAGTGGGATAGCCGAGCTCGTAAGGACCACTACGTCAGAAAGGATTGGCCGGAAAGAGTCGAGTTTACCGTTGGTGTGGATAACATCAAATACACCCCTCTTGTCAAGAAAGAGAAAATCATACTTCCACCCTTACACATCAAGCTCGGTCTCATTAAAAACTTTGTTAAGGCTTTGGACAAAGAAGGCGAAGCATTCGACTATTTGAAAACAGTTTTTCCAGATATTTCTCAAGCCAAGATAAAGGAAGGTATTTTTGTTGGACCACAAATAAGAAAGTTGATCAACAATAATCAATTCAAAGGACTACTCTCATCAGTTGAGGCAGCAGCGTGGGAATCCTTTGAAAAGGTCGTTGCTTCTTTTCTCGGTAGACACAAAAGCCCTAACTACGAGCAGATAGTGAACGACCTAATCAATAATTATGCGAAAATGGGCGTAAATATGTCTTTAAAAATTCACTTTCTCCACTCACATTTGAGCTTTTTTCCGGCAAATCTTGGCGACGAAAGTGATGAACATGGCGAAAGGTTTCATCAGCAAATGAAATTAATTGAGAATCGATATCAAGGATTCTGGGACGTCGCAATGATGGGTGATTACTGCTGGTTTCTCATAAGAGAAACCGATCCTAAACTGAATAAGCGTCAAAGTAGAACACATAATTATTTCGACAACATAGTAAAATCAAATTAAGATAAAGATTGTTAGAATATAGTATAAACATAAATAAATTAAAAAAAAAAGTTAAAAATATGGGTAATTTCATTCATAAATTGAACTTTTAACTCAATAGAAACAGAGCATAGCTAGATATTTCACTCTTCTTTATACCATACATACGTTTTGAGGTATACGTTGAAATTGCGCAACCTGGGTATTTTTATTTGAAATTGAAAAAATCGGTAATGATTGTTCGTTATCTTTGAATCTACAGGGCCTAGCAAAAAGTGTTGTATGCACAGCTTATAGAAAATTTTATTACCTTTTAAAAGCTTCAAACCGTTTTGGAATTGCTTAATTCGTTCTTGAGATATATATGATTAAGTGGACCCAATTTTTTTTTTTTTGCAAAAACGGTAAATTGCAAATATCTCAAAACGGTACCATAAAATTAAAAATAACTAATAATAAATGATTTTCGGAATCAGGGGGTGATTTTACATACGAATTTCATAACGGCGTCTCTGGTAAATTTTGGCCGTCGACCAGTGTTACCGACGTATCCTTTTGAGAGGTAGCCGCACCCTTATAAGAGGAATATGACCCAAACTTTTCAGGTGAAAATTTCAGTAGGTTGCGTCTGTATGGTTTTTTCAATTTTATAAATTATCATTATTTTTAAGTGGAAAAATAAAACTCTAAATTAATGATAATCTCTGCGCGAAAAAATAAAAATCATAAAATATTCATTATTTGTAATCCCAAAAATAAAAAGAAAGTCATAATTATTTCCGTTTGAGCGAAAAAAATAAAGCTCAATAATAATTCATAAAATAAAGATTAAATGCTGATTTAAATTATTTACTCATAATGATTACCTTCCCTGCTTTTAAAATTTGAAATAAAATACTTTAGTGAAAGTACCACATTTCACTGCTTTTGGTCTGGTGCGGAACTAGTTACTATCGGCCTGGTTCGTTTTTGGCGAAAAGAACTAGTACTAAACTAGAAATTTGGTTCACTAGTTCGTGTTTTCCCTATAGGGAAATGACTAACCGTCAATTTTGCCACTGCCTTAAGGCTCTGTTATGCATACTTGGCATTGCTTGAGAGTTGTCACATAAGGAATATGTTAAATGAGCTTCGCGTCTAAGTGGTTACTCAACGCACAGCATTACATACGTAGAAGTCTGGTTTTTGATTTCTACGTAAAAATGGTATAGTAGTGCATGCAATTCCAAGTATGGATAACAGAACAGAGCCCTTATGGTCTGATTGTGGCAACTTAACGTACCTTACGGCTCTCACTTAAAAATTCTGTTAAATGAATGTTGCTTATAATTGAACAGCCGAAACTTAACGTAACTTAATCCCAAGTTCTACCTTCGGTTAAGTTGAGGTAGGTTGCCATAATCAGGCTTTTAGCCTTTATAGTATCCATGTAATGGCACCACACGCGATGTGGTAACTTCTTACATGGCAACACTTACGTTGCCCAAAATAATAAAATTACATCGCGTGTCTTGTCAACACTGCCGAGCTTACGATCCACATTCGTTTTTAGAAGGTGTATCGTAGGCAGCGTTGCCATTTTAGCCGTTTTCCGGCTAGATTTAGCCGGTTTTGATAGCAACTAGCCGGAGAAAATTCGATCTAGCCGGCAGCCGATTTGTTAGCCGGTTTGTAAAAAAAAGTTAGCCGTTTTTAGCCGATTTTACTATTTGCCTAATTTTCAGGTGCAAAAAGTAAACAAGTTGTTCGAAAGCAATAATGCAGACCCAATGAAGATTTTTAATGAACTCAATGTTTTACTTTCGCATCTATGCTCCCTAGTGGTTATTAGCGCGGACACATTTGATCCTATATGCTCCCCGTTGGAACCATACCTTGCTCCATTTCCTCAGTTTTATCACAGTTTTGAAGAGTATTTAAAAACAAAAGTAAGCACAAACGCTTTTGACCACGAAGCCGAGAAAATAATTCGAGAAAATGGTCGCTATTTTATTATCACTTTAATAAAGGAATTACGCCAACGCCTCCCTACAAATATTGCCACACTAAAAAAAATTGACTTTTTTCGGTTGGAAATGCATTAAGAGTAATTAAACCAAAAGTATTTGTTCAACTACAGCAACAAAAACACAAATATAATGCCGACGAAATAACATCCATAGAGATGCAATGGCAACGGTTAACGTTACATACCTGGAGTAATTTAGACTCAACTGTAAAATTTTGGGCCGAAGTTTATCAATTTCGAAATGCCCTAGGAGAAAACCCTTTTGCTGACCTTTGCAACCTAGTTTTTAGTTTTCTTGTTTTGCCTATAAGTAATGCAGAAGTAGAGCGAATATTTAGTTCAATGAATATAATAAAAACTAAGCAAAGAAATCCAATGTGCGTTAAAACGTTAAACGCTATTTTATATATAAGATACGGTTTAAAACGTGAAGAAAAATGCTGCCATAATTTTACTGTAGATGACGATCTCTTAAAATTAATGAATTCAGGTGATATATACAATAGTGATTCATTTGATGATGAGGAATATACACTCGATATAAATTAATGGTGTTAACTAGTCTTTCGTTTCTTGCGATTTATTTAAATAAAGCATGTGAATTTTCACTAAAATATTTTAGCCGTTTTTTTTTGCGAATCTAGCCGGTCGGCCCAAAAAGTTCTGGCAACACTGATCGTAGGTCGGCTTTAAGGAAGCCATTCATTCGCTACTCGACTTTAAAAGTGAACGGTTGTTCGGAGAAATTAAATAAAAATAAAAATAAAAAATAAAAGTACATTTTTATAAACGAACGTAGTGTGCGGGTGTGTGTATTTAAAAACTCCAAAACATATAAGAGCGGCCGTGCAGATTTTGGCAGCCTGCTGTCGAAGGCCCCAGCAAAACAGCAGCAAAAGAGCCGAGTTCTGTATTTTTGAAAGTACTACAGCCGCACAAAGTATACGTGGGTAAGCTACAGTTTTTGGGGGTTTTGGGTGCTACGCCCCAAGTACCAAGCGCGTTAAATGGCGACCGTCATGCAGAGTCACGTAATCTGCTCAAAAATTAAAAAGTGCTAAAAGCACTGTAAATTTGCTGGGCGTGGCCTCGGTTGGTGGAAAGAACTAACCCATTAACATCATTTTTAAGAAATTTCCAGCATTGTGCGAGATGTACAGCACATTTTTACGCAACCAGCACATTTTAAGAAAGTTCCAGCATTGTGCGAGATGTATAGCACATTTTAACGCAACCACCACATTTTAAGAAAGTTCCAGCATTGTGCGAGATGTACAGCTAATTTTAACGTAACCAGCACATTTTTTAAGAAAGTTCCGGCATTCTGTACGGTTTTGGGTACAGCCGCGCCACCAACCGCTAGCTACATACATACCCGTAGGTATGTATGTATAACGTCTTAACAACATCAAGCCACGCCTCCACCACTATATAACTATATATGTATGCATAACGGCATAGGAACATCAAGCGACGCCACCTGCAGCTAACGGAGTATGCCAATATAACGGTAGTGACAAAACAGCAAAAAGCCAGTAACCGCAAAATAAGACTGCGGCGCAGGAAAGTAACCTCATAGCAACACTACTCACCAGATTTTTCCAGAGGATTTTTTGAGTGTGGTACAGACTGCAGCGAGGGAGTTTACAGAAGACGTAATTATGATGCATACATATGTACACGTATATATATACTTTTATAGATTAAGCTTTTTTTTAATTAGATATTTCTAACATTTTCAATTAAAGTTTGATTTCTGTGCAAATTGGCACTGCCAATTGTTTCATAAAACAAAAAAAAATCTTTTAAGTGAATTGATCTATTTAAACCAAACANTTTCTAACACATTCAAATAAAACAAAAAAAAATCTTTTAAGTGAATTGATCTATTTAAACCAAACAAAAATTTATTTGTATTAATGTATCTACATGCACCTGATTTTAAAGCCTTAAGTACTTTATTTGATTAACAAAAAAATTTTGCGAGTTTATGATTGAACCATATACATACATATACATATATGTATTTCCATTTCTCATATTTTTAGCGCTAAGTGCCTAATTTGATTAACAAAAAAAAAGGAAATTTTCGAATTTATAATTGAAACATGTAAATATATATACATATACATATATGTATGTACTTCTATTGAATTCGTATAATTGAAGTGAAATTTCTACAGTCATGTAGGTACATAAGTACATACATATATCTATTACTAAATTTTTGTAGCATTAAGTGATTTATCTGATTAACAAAAAAAAAACCTTTTGAAATTGAATTTATAAAACCAAACTAAGACAAGTAAGAAAGTCTTAGTTCGGGCGGAGCCGAACATTAAATACCCGGCGCAAATATTAGATATATGTTTTTTCACCTTTCCGAAACCTACCGCAGATGGTAAGCCGGGGTGTATCAATTTTGAGTAAATTAGCGTCCTTCAATTTCGAAATATTGAAGTTTCAAGTAATTTTAATCCGATTTCAANCCTATTTTCAATACCAACCTACCTTGGATTAAGGGAAGCCTACATACCAAATTTCGTTGAGATATCTCAATTTTTGCTCGAGTTATCGTGTACACGGACGGACGGACAGACGGACAGACGGACGGACAGACAGACATGGCTTAATCGATTTCTTTTTTGGTCCTGATCATTTATGTATACATTTGTCTATATCTATCTCGATTCGTTTTGGCTGTTACAAACAACCGTTATGTGAACAAAATTAATATACCCTTGTACACAAGTGCGCTCGGGTATAATTAGCGATTACGCGCATATGTACTTCTCTTGCTAAATTCTTCTAGCTTTAAGTGATTTATTTGATTAACAAAAAAAAATTTCTTTGAAGTTGAATTTACAAAATCAAACTAAAGTTTCATAGTTATGCTCATACATACATACATGTATGTATATGTACACTTCACCTTTTTTACCATTAAGGTACTTCATTTGATTACATGAAATTCAAAGCCATCGACAAAAAATTTTAAATCCAAATAGAGCCTTTAAAAATTAAATTTAAACGATTATTTCCAAAAAATGAAAACAACGCGTTTTCAAAGAAATGAATTTTTAAATAATATATCGAGCCCTAACTGCCAAAATAACGTAAGCGACATTTATTTCAAAATTTTCTTTTTGATGCAGAAATTTATCTAGATAATCGAGGAATATTTCTGCATCAAAAAAAAAATTTTGAAAAAATGTCGCTTACGTTATTTTAGCGGGTAAGGCTCGATATATAAAAGCTAAAATTTTCAAGTATCCACCTAGATATAAGTGACGTTTCTCAACAACATTAAATATTACTAGCTTTAAGTGATTCAATACAATTTTAATTTTCAACTATATTAACTATTACTAGATTTAAGTGACCCAATACAATTTTTCTGATCTTTTTCGACTACATCTATTTAATTGCTTTATCTTTTTCCATAATACAACTTTCTGGATGTTATCAAAGTTAATACCAAAACCATATACTGATGTACACGTGTACCAACAACTTTACTATTCAACAATTCTTTTAAAATACATATATAAAAACATTTAAGCAAAAAAACCAACCTTTTAATTTGCATGCAAATTTGCACGATAAAAACCTACTCCTGTTGCATGTGAAATACTCCCTGCTTCTTTGCATGAAAATTTCAGCGGATTGTGGACTATAAGGACATAACTCAATACAGTTTGTAAACTTTACTTTTCATTTTTTTTTAACTCGGTGGACGGCAGTTAGCAGAAGTAATTTTTCTTGTATTTTTTTAAACTTAACGTGTTATCACCAAATTTGAAGAAGAATTTAAAGAAAATTATTAAGAATTTTTAAAAATTACGAAGCGAATTTTTCAAAATCGTCTTCTATCGACAAATGTAACAAAACTTAACGAGTATAGAGATTCGCTTATAGATTCGTACAATAACATTTTATTACACGTCAAGGGCCATAGTGAATCGTGTGAGTTTGGTGAAGTACAGATAAAGTTAACACGTTGCAAGGATCTTTTAAGCAAGTGTTTTATAAAGTTGAGTTCTCAAATTAAAATTCCAATAGAGCCTCTAGGATTGATTTACAAAACAGATTTAGCTCACTCTGATAGCGAAGAAGAGTACTCCGACGCAAAGTCACAAGCTTCAGTAAGTTTTGCCATTAAATGAAGCGCTTCGCTTCCAAGTATCAAAGATTCGCTAAGTCTATTAGAGATCCCAGCAACTGCAACTAGTTCACCTAATTTTCAATTTATTCCAAAGTTTTGACAGAAGTGGCCACAGCAGAGCAAAATAAATCTTTTATAAGCCTTTGTGCTTCGATTATTAGGGAAAATTATAGTGGGGATCCGTTAGCGCTTGAGTCGTTTATAAGATTAGTTTGACTGAGGACTTAGCTGAAGACCAGTACATTAATTGCATTTTTGAAATCCAAGTTAGAGGGCAAAGCCCGCGAAGCCATACCTACACAAATAAATTCTGTTAGTGACATAAAATCTGCTCTACGCAATAGAATCAAACCTGACAACTCGAAAGTTATGTCACGGAAACTAGCGGCGTTACACGTTAACAACAACAATTATTCAGACTTTGCCAAACGCATTGAAGAAATATCCGATTCACTTGAGCGGTCATTAATTATAGAAGGAATGACTGAAGAAAAGGCTCACCAAATGGCGATTGAGCAAACTGTTAACGTGTGTAGTCTAAACGCCAGGTCTGACTTAGTAAAATCAGTTTTAGCTTCAATAAAATTTTCAGATTTGTGAGGACCCCGGATACTGTGGCCCTGGGCCCCACAACAACTTTTTATATACACATACATATATATCCTTTGTATTATATTCCCTGAATTGTTTATTTGAAATTGTATATACACATGTACAAATATATATATATATGTACACTTATGTTTTGAATTATTATATATATGCGTATGTATGTACATAAGCTTATTGAATTGCATCTATTTGGATTATAATAGTACGTATGTATGTATCCACTAATATATTTTGAATTATTACTTTGTATGCACAGTATAAGAAATACCTACAACATACAATACCTACATAAAATGTATAAAGCACAAACAATGTAATGAGGATGTACAAAAATGGTATAAAAGGAGCAGTGCTAACAAGCATTGGTCATTAGCTGGGCATACGTGGCGCGCGTCGCAACGTGGATCACACGGGTAGTGGAAGAGGGATCAAATCTGCGAGACTATTATTCTATATTCGAGGTGGGCTCAAACCACTGAGACTGGTGCTAGCTGTAGGGTGTTAACCTACTCTAGTTCTATGCTTTAGAGGGTAGATATAGCGAGAGTATAGCAAATAAAGAGGCTATAAACGAGAAGCGAGTGTGTTCTAATTTCTTGAGAAGATAGGGTGGTTACTCCTTACAGGACCCTGGACAACCGAGAGCTACGCCCAGCACTCAGGAAAGGAGAATGGCGCCCGAGCAGAGACTCTAAAGGAAACCAACATAAACGAGAGTGCCGTGGAGAAAAAAAAAGAAGTGANAGCAGAGACTCTAAAGGAAACCAACATAAACGAGAGTGCCGTGGAGAAAAAAAAA
>NW_016160346.1:0-37785 GCF_001687245.7 Rhagoletis zephyria
TTTTTATAGATACATTTATCTCAAAATTGCAAAGTTTTAAAAAAGTAAGGCAAAATATTTTTTTTTGGCACCTATTTGTCGTACAAATATATATTTGTCGTACCACTCGACTAATAAAGAAAAATATGCGGTCGTATTATGGTTGTCGTCGTCGACGTCGATGTCCTTTTTTCATCAAAAAATCCCACGTTATTCCAACTCCAGCTAGACTTACCAAAATAGTTTTTATGAAAAAATTGCATCGATAAAGAAGAAAGTTGAGTCTGAAACCAAGTAAAGTACACTGAATGCGTACAAAGATAACATCTGGTGATCGGCTTTAGATAAGTCAATATTTAGAAGCAAAATGGCAATTTTTCAGCAGATATTCATGCAATACAAATTTTTGCATGCAGTTCTTTAGAAAAGGCAGAGTCAGGCTGCCATACTACCACCGAAGCTCCACATAATAGTAACAAACGATTTCTTCGACACCCAAAACAAAGCTTTCACTGATTCTTCTCCCAATGGCCTACAGCGAAGACGAAGCTTCTAATCGGCTAAGCCACGAACCTTACCATATGCCTCAAAGTGGAGTCACATCTCTTTTTCGCGAAATATCTAAACAAATGAAAAAATTGGCAGACAAATAAGTACAAGCCTACGAGTGTACATCTGTCAAGAATACTTATCTCATAGAAACCCATTTTTCCGTTTGGAGGCGACGCAAACCTGTAGGTCCTTCCACTTGTGTGACAACACCCACCAAGACGCGGCCCACTTATTGGGAGGAAGCTCAAGCCCAACGAGAACTGCAAGGAATGGTGCCATCAAGTAAAACTATAAAGCGCATTTGGTAGAAAAGAAGCCCCTACTCACTTATATACAGTCAGCGTCAAAAACATGCATATCCTGACGTTTTGACTTTTTTTATTTATTTATATTTTCCATACCAAATCTTACTTTTTATATAATTATAGTTCATTCAACAGCAAAACCCACAAAAATCAATTATTTTAATTTCATACAGAACTACATAAAATACCGAGAAATTTTCAGTTTTTCAATTCGCAAAAAGCGCAGCACCGTCAACGAAAAAAAATCTTAAAAATCAACGATACGTTTTACTGACTTGAGACTTGCACTTTGCGATACTAGAATTTAATGGGCTACAAAGATGCATACTCAGAATTTTTCTAAGAAATCGAATTTAAAAATTTTAAATTTCGTTGAAAATTTCTTGGTATTTCTTGCATTTTCCCGAGCTCTGTATGAAAATGAAAAATTTATACTTGAGATTTTTGCTATATAATAAATTATATTTAAAAAAAAAAGTGAAAATTTTGGTATGGAAAATATAAATGCATATAACTGTATAGTAGTGCATGCAAAGCTAGTACTAATTTAAATAAAAAGGCGCAGCAATACAATAAACCTTTCGTTTTCATTGAAATTTATGCGCAAACAGATGGATTGTACAATAAATTACCGCATGGCAAGTGACTGTTTTGGGGCAGAATTAAAGCATAGACAGACGGCAATACTAATCCGCATTAACAGCGCATTTGGTCCCAGCAAAATTGTACCCCTGTTTTTATATGTATCTAATTAATATGTTAAAATATGTATTTAATAAAAACAGAAAAAAAGAAAAAAGTGGGTTTTGAAAAATTGCTCGCTGAAGTTCAAATCTGGTTCCTACCGAGTTGTAGCACACAGTTATAATCACTTGGCTAACGCGGTTGGCAAGCTAGTTTGCCTTTTTTGCGTTGTTTACTTTTCGCTCACAATAGACCACAGCTGGCCGTTTTGGTCAGTGTTGTCATCGAAAATACACCTAATTCGCATTAATTTTGAGAATTTGCCATAGAACTTAATCCCGCTATAATTACGAATTAACGAGCTGATCCACATCAACACAATCGTCTGTCTATGCTTTTAGCTTACTTCTAAATTCGCACGTTCGAGCATTCGTTTTTTTTACCCCCCATCTAAAATTAATTTTATTTTTGTTTGGGCACATACACAAACATTTATTTACATCAATATGTATAGGTTAAATGCTTTTAATTGCCGCTAGTATTTAGTTTTATTCACTATTGTTACGTTGTTGACGTTGAGTAGCTGTGAGTAGAGCACGTCCAGTCCAGCAGCACGTTTTATCCACAATATTGATGTAACATGTATAAAACTACTTGGGCGACTATTACGAAAATGCACTTGAACTTGAAAAAAAAAACAAGCTACATGCATAGCACACACATACATACATACATATGCACATACTACATATTTATTGCTTTCGTAGATGCATAAAAACGTGGGAGATGCATCACATGCAACTAAATTGCACTGAAATTTTTATAGGAGTGTATAACAGTGTTTATAATAATTCAATTCGTATAAAATTGGCGGTAATTAAATTTAAGTGCAACGGAGATTGTGTGAGTTTAACCAATTATTATTTGGGAACGGAAGCTCAGTGTACAGCATTTGAGATATTTATGCAAGTACATACTTACGTACTTTCCGAATTAAGTACTTTTCTTACAAGGTTCTTCTTCTTATATGCAATTTGTTTTATTTTCTTCTTAACTTTGAAAAATATTTGACAGCAAACCGAAAATAAGTTTTCGCGCAAAACGCTTTTGAAGTTAGGAAGTGGACTTTAATGCCCCTTAACGTTTTTATCGCTTCAAACTCCTTCCTCTGGGGGTGGACGAGCCTTTTTAATTTGCCTTCTGTCGAGGTTTTTCGGTTCACTGACTACGAATCTCATCTTAAAATTCAAAATGGTGATTTCACTATGACGGAATTGAAACAAAAATAAAATATATTTTCAAGTACATTTATACAAAATAAGTCAAATCTTTTTGCTACTCTTCCATATAAAATGTTGACAAAAAATTAATTATGGACGGATTTAAATTAAAATTCGCTTCTTAGTAAAATTGAGTACGCTAAATTCAAAAATGCAATTTGTTTTTGGATAACTTTCATACTTTCACTGTAAATGTAGTTTGAGTTTTGAAAATTTGGGTTCTTGTGGCATTTACATAGGTGTGGACTTATAGTTCATTCTATTTTCAAACGTGACGTGTCAAATGACAGATCCTGGCCTGTAGATGTGCAATAAAGTTTTATTTTCTTGAAACGAGTTGCCATCTGTTACAAATTTGATTAAAATTATTTCATACGTTGAATTAATTAGATATTACAAAATGGGTATCAATTGAAATGGTTTTTAAAATGCCATGAAATGGTTTTAAATGACACGTAGAAGGGTTGCCACATGTTTTAAAAACCAAATTCACTTTAATTAAGGGAATTAGATAGCTTTAATATGTATGTAATATGGTTATCAGACAAGAGAAAAAAAAATGCACATATTTAGCGATAAATAAGTGAAGAGTAGCAACATTCCTGAGTTAATTTAAGAGTCCAGTAATTTAAAAGGAATGTAATCAGAACAAATCACTGATTGACAATGTATGTACTGGTTACAAAATAACAAATACGATGTCGTAAACTTGACACAATTATGATTTTAGTTTAACTAAATTTGACTTCAAAAAAAAAGGTGGCAACCCTCTTCGTAATATTTGCAAACTAAAACCTTCTTAAACCTCTTTCGTCTGACTCCCAAATGGTGATACCTATCTATTTCAATCACCTAATTCCTTTAATTCAAATGGAATTTGAAGCTTGAAACAGGTGGCAACCCTCTATATATAGTTAAGAATAAACACTTTTTATACACATTTCGATTTATGCCCATCTCTTGATAATTCATTTAAGTTACTAAAAAAATGTAATATAATTTTTTAACAGGTGGCAACTCTTAAAAAAAAAAAAATAAACCTCTATTGTCCACAGGTCAAGAGTTTTAATCTAACACTTCATTTTTCAAAATAGAACGAATCGTGCCGATCTGATGGCACTGACAAAAAAAAAATTATTTTATGCATTAGCAAAAAATAAATTACCTCAAAAATTGCAAACAATTAGCAGGTTTTTATTTCTCCTTACGAAAGCCAAAGCCCGTACTATTTAGTAAAATAGTAAAAAACATATTTTTACAAATATTTCTTATTATTTCCTTTAATATTTACCATTTTTTGAAATTGTGATTAAAAAAATTGTTTTTCTGGAATACCGCAGGGTCACCCTGTGTTTAATATCACTCTAAAATTTTTATTCCTAAATATTTATATTTAATATTTTTCGTGACAAAATCCAATGCCTCGGGAATAAAAGCAGCTATCAAAATAAATGTATTTTATTCAACAATTTTATTGAGCTTTAGCCCGTTTTTTAAGAAAAATGTTGTGGAAAAACAACAATAATTTACAAAGGTAGAAGTTATAGCTGCTATATCGGATATCACCACATATCTTCATCCGACTTCTTCAACCGCGGTCGGTGGTATTTTAGCTGTTCGTGCATCTAGGAATCAATTTTGATGCTCACAAGAACTCGAAAAGTGCAACTAAAATATTTTGAGACTGCATTACATGCAGTTTTCAGGAATAAGAAGACAAAAAAATTCTAAAATTTTACACTTGTAGGTAATTTTGAAGGTCACATTGAATAAAAAATTATCTTGACCTTGAAAAAGACGTTCACAAGTAAAATTTTTATCGTTTTTTTTTATTACTTTTAAACTAAGAAGCGCATTTAATTAATTCTTAAACAAATAAATTGTATTGCATTTTTTGGGCCCTGCGACCATGGAAATCGAATTCTTGACAAAAAAAAACATATCAAGCTCCAACCGCCAAAAAGTCGTATGAAATAAATAAACTACCCAAAATTCCACTGAGCTCACAAAAATACAGTCATTATTCATGTATTTTGAGTCACTCAATATGTATTGGTTTCGTTGACAAATCATTTTCTCAAACTTTCAAACTTTGTTCGTAAAAAATCATTTCTGGAAGTACATACATTAAGGCCTATACTATTCGGCTTTCAGCAAAATTTATTGCATGTATTTAACAACTGATTACATATCTAAGCACTAAAATAAAATTTGTCAGATTAAGGTACATAGCTACAAATCTAAGCGATTAACAATGTTTACCTAATTGCCAGTTTAACAGCCAATCCACGGTTAAGTTATCAAACACTCAATCGGTGCAGTAAATCAGTAGCATGGTGGATGATTAAATTATTAGCAATAAACAATTATTATTTTGACACATCGAGTGAATACGTTATATGTATGTATGTGTGATTGCCTAACTATTCTCAGTGAATGCCAGTTACTCTTATGCCGAATTTCCACCGGGCATAGGAGTGACAAACAAGTTGTGACATTTAAAAATTGCCAAACTTAATGACTACGATTATTTTTTAAAGCCCCAATTTGTCATTAAAATTTTCGTCCTTTAATGCCCAGTGGAAATCCGGCATTATTATATGTAAAATAATGGCACGTTTTCATAGTCAAAATACATAGTACATAGATTCTTAAGTTTCTGGCAGCTTTTTGGCATAAGTTTCAATATGCTGCAATAATTACAAACAAAAAAACAAAACACGTATGTGTATGTATGTATACTCATATTTACTTTGTAAATACAAAAACAAAATAATCAAAATTGTGCTTCTAATCCAACTATTCTACCCTCATTTATGTTATAAATTAAGGAAAATTTCCTATTATAAACTTTACGACAAATAATGGCGCAGGTTCTTTTTAAAGCATGTGCCTACGTAAATACTATCGCATTACATTCATAGAGACACCATTACACAAAAAAAAAACTGTAATTATGTACTTGTACGAGCATACATATTTACAATTATTTAAGTAAATTACCAGGCACAGCAAAATATTTGTTTATAGCCTTTTGCGCAGATAAGTGCTGATTTTCCAGTTTTTGCCCGATAAATTTTGCTTTATGATGGCTTCTCTGTGAGGTTTTAGAAATTTTCTCTTACACCTGCTAACCTCATATTTTGCGCATCTTATATTTTGAATAACACAAGCGAGCAAAGGGGCGAGGTTTAGCTGCTCTAGCAAAATTGTTGAGGATTTCTCATAAAGCTTTTTAATAAATTAAAAAATATTAACCATTAAAATTTCATGAAAAAAATACCCCTATGTCTCTATGTGTCACAAATCGGTTGGTTTAAAATCTGCATCATTAGGATCAGTCCAGTATTTTGAAAGTTTACCCCGAACAAAGAACATGTACTCGAAATTTTTACAAAGGCCAATCGCAGTTTCTTTTGTATTGTAAAATTAAAAATTGACCTAGGAAATACCTGCTTAACCACTTGATATCCAAAAGAAAATAGAAGAAATTGAGGGGATCCAAGAGAGTATTTGAGTCGTTGAAAACAGTAATTCGCCATGGTTGGAGCCACGATGCAAAGGCACAGCCCGCTATGATAATGGACATAGTTAATTGTAACTGTAGATCTGTTGACTAACAGAAGGTCTTCCGCTTTTTTTCTTATTTAAGGGTGCTTAGTTACCTTGAGACCTCCGAATAGAATTGTTCGGTCAACAAGGCTTTTGTAACTGCTATAGTGTTATCATGCATTTTACAAGCTTTTATTTAAATTGCTCTGTATGTGTGTTTGTTAGGGGCAAGTCTTGCAATCAACTTCCCGATGATCTAGAGACTTCACAATTGGCTCAGAACCCAATGACAATTCAATATGAAATAATCCATTAGGTGGCGCAGGAGTCGAGATATTTCATAAACCAGTATTAATGGTCAGATTTCGTTCATATTAAGAAAGCTTGTTTTTTTACTCATTTCTAATAGTATGATCACTTGACGGTGCTTGCATAGAGTTGTCTTCCACGTTTATGGATGTCCCAAAACGAAAATGGATGTTCATATGGCCTAGTAAAGCCCAATTTCACTACTTTGAATCTTATTTCTTGCAAACCCGCTTGACTATCCCCGAAAATAATAGCTTTTTGGACCTTTCTCTGTTTTTGAAGGTTCAGTACTGCGGTCTGCCACAGGTAGGCATACGTCTTACTCTTCTCTGGTCGGAAGACGTGACCTGTAATCACTTTTGGCTTAAGTCAACTTTAATTCCATTAAGCCGTCCTCTTTTTTCTAGCTGGTATTTCCGCTTGTAAGAAAATTGTTGGTCTCAAGATGGATATTTGCAGCCACACTATGTCGCAATGTAGGCGCTAGCAGATAATGGATCATCTTAAATCCGACCCGATTGCTGGATATAATAAAACCAGAGAACCTTTCGTCTCTTGCAGAAGCCATTGAAGTGGTGTTTGATACAAGGACACTGCTTGGTTTTTATACCGAGAAGAGATCATTTTATGGATGGAGGAGGTAGCAGTACCGAGATGAAAATGTCTCCGACGCCAGAGAATTATTCTAATTGATTGGGAAATTTGGGGGGAAAGGAGTTTCATTGTGTCATCAATTTCAGCCAGATCAAATATTAGTAGTGATCATCAGCCATCTGTTTACGCTTAAGGATGTTGAAGTTTTTCTTTTAACTTATTGCCATGTGCTCCTGTCAAAAACTAAGAGACAAACAGCTTTTCATAGCATATTTTTTCTATTTATATTACCAACTTTCTTGATGTGTAAAGCAGTTTGTTTTATCAGTAATTTTATTGGTATTCCGAACTAATAAAGTAGAATAGATGAGACAACATATTCGCTACAGTTGGCACAGATATGACAAATGTTGATTAATCGGCGTAGTTACATGGAATTGCTACTGTACGCACTAGTAGTAGGTATCTTGCAAAAATATTAGTACTGGATAATAGCCAATTGAGTATGAAGTGTAAGCTTATATTTTTTTATTTAAAAGTAGCCAAAGCAATTACTTTTAACTAAGTATTACTTACTTTTTTTTAATTAAATACCCTCGGTGACGGTTGCCGTGACCGAGCGATTAGAGTTGTGCAATACCGCTCGACAGGCCCCAAGTTCAATGCTTGGTCCGAACAACATAAAAAAAAAAGTTGTTTGAAATATCTGTCATCCTCGGCTGGCTAATTGCAAAGCTCGGAGTATATTTCGGCAATTAAAAATATGCGCCATCTGTCATTCGTAGGCTGCGCAATGTACAAATTGCCGGAAAAGCTCGGCCAAAAGCTTTTGGCAAAATAATTATTTTACAATTTTACTTTCATTTATTTACCTCTGATAATAAATAAACACTGACCTAGTAAAATTTTTAATGAGCTGTAGTGTCTTATCAAAGCACTGCTTTTTTGAAGTGCGTGTTTTATTTACCCCTTTTACCTTGCGTTGTAATTACTGCTGTTATTGACTCACTGTTGCAGCGCTTAGTTTGACATTAATGAAGTGTAAGCATATCTAAGTACTGCTCAAGTATTATCTAGGTACAGAATTAATTTTTGTGCTAACAAGTAAATGAATGCTATTAGTATTTGTAAACATGTTTTTGCTGTAACTTTTTTTTTGCATTTTGTTTATCGGAGGCATTGTATATCCGCTTTTCGCAGCATGAGACTGATAACGAATTCATTGAACGTTAAATTGGGTATCTTTTATGGGAAAAACAAGGCCACGCGGTAGTTTTTGAAACACAAAAAGCTGACAGCAGGCTTGGAATTACAGTGTTTAATAAAATTGATGATGGGTAAGTTTGCGATGCGTTTTACATGGTTTACCAGTTAATTAAATGAGTGCAGTAATTTTGGAGTTTGCCGCAAACAACGAATTTGATTTTAAATTTTAAATATGCGGCTAAATTTTTTTTAATTTTTCTACATATAAATTTGGTTTAGAGGAGATCGGTTACAAAGACTTCGCATGTAAATTCATTGAAAATTCATTAAAAAATATAAAAAGATAAATATTTTTTATAAAAAAAAAAATCCACGAAAAAATAACCTTATGTCCATTTGTGGCTCAGATAAGATAAAAAAAACCGTATTGTGTTTCCATTGGAATTATAAAATCTATTATAAAATTAAATTAAATATGTTGATGGAGATTTTTTAAGCATAATATTTTCAAATCGGTCCAGCTCACGTAAATAGCAATATTTTTCCGATATATTTTGGTAGCCTTCAAATATTATTTTGTAATCCCGCCGGAAAAAACGAAACTTGTTTTGGTGATGCAGTCTAATGTACATACATTCAGCATACAGCATTAGTTGACTTCACTGGTCATCCAGCAAATAAACCGCTCAACCATGCACAACACTTATTTTTCATTAGCACCTGAACCGAATAGCAAATGACTATTGATTAGAAAAAGATATTTTCAGAATTATTCAGAGCTTCGCTTGAAATAAAAAAAAAAACACCGAATTCGTAGAAAACCCCGCAGAAAAACAATAAACACTTGCAAAGTATGCAAATTAGTGTTCCCGAAAAAGAAACAAAAATAAACAACCCATTATAAATAAATATTATTGTCGATTTTGTGTGAAACCAATATGAGCTTGGCACCATTTTTTTGGTAAACACGTTTTGGCTTTCGTGAAATGGAAGGAAGAATAAAAGCAAAACAAAAGAGCCAATAAGCGTTAAGTGGGCAAAAAACAAAAATAGTAGAGCAAATAACGAAAAATATGACGGTGGTTGAAGGTAAAAAAAGCTGGATATTCCTCTACGCGCTTTGGTTGTCAACTTGAGATTCGCAATGCAAAGGCCTCATTTTTGTTTTCTAATTTGCTGCTGTTTACGGACACTGCTTAAAAAATATATTCGAAAGCGGAATACAAAAAAAAAAATATATATATATATTGTCTTTAAATAATAAATACATAACGACAAGATGGCAAAGGTCAATAACCCTGAAGCTACTGTAGACGAAAACACTTACAATCTTAGAAATTCAAATTTTATTTCTTAAGAAATAATAACTTTCTAGTCAGGTTTGCAATTTAATAAATAACATTTTGGTTACAAATGCTACAGAGGCGAAGCTGTGAAAGATGCCTACAAATTTAGTGCCGCAAAATTCTAGTACGTTGTTCTCAGCCGGGAGTTCTCTGCTAAACTTGCCGCGAGAAAGAAATTTCTAAGCGAGCTTATGAATAAAAACTGTCTACCGTTGAAGAGCTTAAACCATTTGCAGAACTAGCTTTAAGTCGCGTTGAATACAATAGGACCGGAAATTGTGGAAAAAGCTTTCCTGAGCCCTGACTTTGTTTCACATTTAATGCAATCGAAAATTTGTGATTTGTGAACTAAAAATAAGTCTCGGGTTAATATAAGAACGTGTTGCCACTCAATATTCCAGTTCGACCGTTTCTCGTATTTTTTCAGAAAAGCTCTCTAAAAGCTGATTAAATATATTTGAGTACAGTTAGAAAGAGCCTTTGCCATCTGATAATCCTTTTACAACTTACTAAAACTTTGAATGATTAAATATATCCAAGAAAGACTTGAAAGAGCTTTTGTCGTCTAAAAAAAAACTCCCACTTGCGCAACGTTTTGGCATCACCCTATGTGAGTGCTCTTATCTGTATAAAAGCTTGCAAAGGATAATGTATTAAATTTTGACCGCCAACAAGAGAATGTAAAAAGCGCTATAAATTCAAAAAAGCCAGAAAATGTATTTTTTGATTGAAGTAATTTAAGCAGCCTTTAATTCAAACTATTAAAAGAGCTAAAACTTTGGAAAATACTAACAAATGAAGATATTTTAAGGCCTTGTAATTAAAGGACTCATATGATACCACAGAAGATACAAATTTTACTGTATAAATTTACAACAGAAGCTTTTTGAACTTTTGGGGTTACTAACAGTTTTATAAAGCTAGAAAGCCCTTTTTGGTTTCGCTTTTATTTAAAAATCGTTAACTTATAACGCATTTTAAAAGAAGCTTATCAAAGCTCACTATTTTAAGATTAAATGTAATAGTCCAGGAAATGCCCCTTCATTGGCATGGGTTCCACATATTTGACGCTTTCCACACATTTTCTATAGATGATAAAAGCTCGCTCTGGACAACACTGATTTAATAACTTAAATAGCTGCTCGTTTTATTCGCTTTAGCTCATGTTTTCAAAAAGCTCAAATTTTCATATTTTCCGGCGGGCCCTAAGCAGCTTATATATACGCACACTAACTTAACTCGCAACTTGTCAGAAGTTTGGCCCTTACCATTGACCGCGCCTGAGCTTTTATTCCAATAGCGGGTATTCTCATTCTTATGGCAGTTAACTGTGAAATTTTCGAGAGAGAAAATACACATTAAGTGATCAAAAAGTGAGCACATGACTCAACAATCTACATACATACCATTAAAGAAAAAAACATGAAAACCTTCTATTTTTAACAACAAATGAACGCTTAATAATCTTCAAATAAACAAAAACTCCAACACAAAGAATCATGAAGACGAAACAGAAGTGTCAAAATGGGAGTTGGCCGTAAAGGCCAGTATGCAGCTCTTAAGAAAAGCAAACACTCCATATAAAAAAACGTACAAGAAATGGCTAAGAAATTTAGTTGTGTATAATTTTCTTGAGGCAGTACGCAGTTCTTAAGAAATTTGCTACGCTTTACGCTACTACGGTCTTCTAAAGTTTTTTGTGAAAAAAAGAGCCAAGGCAACCTATGCTTGCCACAGAAATACATATATGCCCGTTCTATTATCAGATGTCAAAATTCCTTGGACACACACACGAAATAATGACAATTTTTTTCTTGCCCGTTTTCTTGAGAGCTGCGTACCGGCCTTAAGGTGAAAACAATTCGTCGCTCAAACAAAGAATATCGATAGTTGTAAATACATATACATATGTATGTATGTATATACCAGTACGTACAGATGTACATATGTGCTAAGGCTTACATTAAAAAAAAAAAAACAATTGGCTAGCTTACTGTTTTTCAATGTTTAAACCAAAGCCTAGTATTTATTTACACAAGAAAGCGGGTACAAACAAAAAAAAAAATATTGTGATTTTCCACTACGCAATGCGCAGCTATTTATTTATGTAAAATATTTGCTTTCGTTTGCAAAAAAAAAATACCGCTTATTAAAAGGGTAAACATTATTAATTATGTATGTATGTAAATATATGGAAAGTTCAAAGCTTCCTTCGGTGATAAACAAATATGTACATATGTATGTCCCTGGAAATTTTATAAAATTTTATTACTTCTATTTACATATTTTCAAGGGTAAAAATTCCACTTATTGCGGAAGAGATACAAGCTATTAGTAACACTTTGCGATAGCCGAAACCAGCACGGACTTCGTTAACATTTCCTGAAAATATACCTATCCAGTAATAAAATATTCGGTGGATTTGCAAAGTTAGCTCGTATTTTTATAGGGTAATATTTCATGGGAAATATTTTCGTAGAACAATTTAACCCATTAGGGATTCATTGGTATAACATTTCATAGAAGGTTTCAGGGAAGATGTGAGTATATCCAACATGGGAACAGGCGGTGTCCCAAAGTCTACGACTTACGATTGTTAGATTTCTCTTCAAAACTGAAATTATCTACTGTGTCATTTATAATCTATACCTAGAAAGCATCCCCCGCACAGAGCAGATGATGAGGGCTGCGCAAAAATCAAAATTTATGCGTTAGTGTATATCTTAATGAATAATGAATATCACTGTATTCGGCCATGGACATTTAACGCGCTACTGCCAATCTATTTACCAAAGCAAATATAATATCAATACCAACGATATGTTTAAAAAGCATCTGCTAATTTTCTATACCAATAAATAAATTTGCATGCTAATTTTAATAAATAAAAGCAAAATGGGTTTTGTTAATTTGTGAAGATATTTTTTATTTTGTGATTATTTCGCACGTCTATGTTGATTATTATGAAGATGTTATGATGATTCATTAACAAGCATGCGTAATTAAGCAGTTTTAAATGTTTCAACTTTTATGCTATGTGTAGGGAGAGTATCAGCCTCAGGGCTCAACGGAGCCCGCAGCCTTTTTTTTCGTTCTGAAGGTGTCATATCGTTCACTGCCTCAGTTGTGTTTTGCAAGAGTATATATCCTCAGAGCTTAGAGAGTGTTCAGGGTGGCGTTTAAAAAGCTTACAGGCCAATCACTCCCTTTTCTTTTTTTTTTGATAAAATCATGGACAAATTAATTGATCTGCAACATGCATGCAACGAGGGTAGGTAGCTTGAGAATACCCTTAAATTGAAAGCGAAGTCGTCAGAGACAGCCTTCGGACACAAAGACTTTTGCAGGCATGTTCCGAAATTCGAAAATTTGAAATCGACTCGATTTCGATAATTTCTTCGATGGTTTTTAACCTAAAAAATTACAAGTCTCGCATTAAAATGATTTTTTTCATATCGCTGCTGCTTCTTTTACAGTTTTCAGTGAGAATATTCACTCCTTTCATCAGATATAATTAAAAAATATTTGGCAAATCGACTCGATTTCAAAGTTTCGAATTTCAGAACATGCCTGTTATAAATTTCTTGCCTTTCGCGATATCGAGGGCTTTAAATATCTTTTATGCCAATTAGACTTATATACAACATTTCTGGAGCAGGAATTGTACCGATGGAATGAGGCAGTGCTATCATCCAGCGCAGGGTTAATAAGGATATCCACTTATTTGGATTATGATCGTAAACGATCAGCTAGAGGAGCTCCCGAGTTGCAACTTCTGGATGATTGCCTATGAATTTTACGTTGTAATTTCAGTAAAGGGTAAATTTCTGAAAAATACTTATGGTCTTTATAACTAAGTGGTCTTCGAACAGTGAACTCGCTGTTAATCCTTAGTAAAGCTAAACTCATCTCGTTCGCTAGGATGCCGACAACGAGTTACCTTCATTGGAATCAGTGAAGCACTTGGGACCCCGCACTCTGACTTTTGACTTTTTGCATAGCATACATATCTACTGTCGATATTGTAGATAAAACTTACACGGATGAGTCGGAGATTGATGGAAGGTCGATAGAGATGTTTTTTGATGAGTTCTTTCAACCAACCTTAAATTTAGGCTCTCAAATTACTGCGGTGTTTTCCACGTAGAGATAGCTGACATTACGGAAGAAGCAGTCGACTGGCTGTTGATTTGCCCGACGGCGCACAGTGTGGATAGCGTAAAAAATTTAAGCTTAAGTGATAGAGAACTAAAAAAATAGGTTTGTTGGATAAAAAATAAATTGAAGTTACCTTCAAAAATTCGGTTTTTACAACCAAAGAACAGCAAAAATACATGTATGTATATTTAAAACTGTTTAAAAGTTCATTGCATTCTGTTTTCAGATCGAAAAAGGAAAAAAATAAAACCTTCCAGTTTTAAATTTGAAATTCATTAGTTAATTCTTCTAAAAAAACCAAGGCCAATTTTTGTATAAGAATCTCACTTTAGCGCAAACTGCAGATAGGTCTTATTGAATACGATGAAATTCCCGGCGTGCTTCACAATGCCTTGAAAGTATTTTTGTGTTCTTACTCTCTCCCAAAATTCTTATGACATCATTCATTAAAAATAAAATAGATTTAAATAGCTTTATGAAGTGAGATTTTCAAAAAAAAAAATCGAATTATTAGTTAAAATATTGTCGAAGGTATTTCAAAAATAGGGAAAATATCGACTTTCTTCTGGAAATTTAATTTATATTCTTACAACTCAGCCTACATTTCTAGGTGCATCAAATCAATATTTACCTTACTCTATCAATTTAATTGAATTAAAATTTTCAAATAGGTGGCAACCCGCTTCAGAATAATTTTTGACCATAAACTTTTTTAAACCCCTTTACGGGTATTGTAAAATTGCATTTATTTTATCAGTTTAATTTTATAAAAATTTTCAAACAGGTGGCAACCGTCCCCAAAAATATTTTCGGTAGTAAACTTTTCCAAACCGATTTACTTTGGAACCATATATTGCCATATTGATTTGTCTTACAATGAAATTAAAATTTACCGACGGGTGGCAACCTTCCACAAATATATTTTCGGCTGTAGGCCTTCTTAAACCTCTTTGTTTTGGCAGTCTTATTGCAATATTTGCGCCCAAATTCAAGGAAAGTGGAGAAAAATCTTGCGCCAGTAAATTACTTAACTCAAAATCAACAGGACACACACAACAAATTACCAATATTTAATATTTATATCTATGTACATAATTACTACATATATGCAATATTTGTTCATGAGCACACCTCAACTCCTCATCACAAATAAATACATATAAATCATATAATAAAACAGTTTACATTACTCATTTATTTGACAGATTAATGCAACAGATACACGCAACCAAGGCAAGGAAGAAAGGCAAACGCAGAAATTAGCATCATCAACAGCATAGATATAACCAGAGCTCTCGAGTATACTCGATGATAATCCATCCAGTCAAAGCGATAGCAAAGCGAACTTCACACAAAGCTTCATATCAAAGCATCGATATTTGACCAGAGCAGCACACAACTAACACTGTGCAATAAAAGTCAACCGACATTTAGCAGCAGTTAGCAGTTTGACGAGTCAGTCGCGCACATACGGACGCACACACCTCAACCACCTACATACTCGTACCTTGCTTATTACCGAACTACCGGCTTATCTACCGATTAGCATATGTATATATACATATATGCATTTTGTTTTTATGTATGTAAATACTATAAGTAAGTGTGCGAGCGCTTCAACTTTTATTGTATTCATTATTCTGTGCCTAAAAAGAGCAGACGCTCAGTAGTCAGTCGCATTGTCGCAGATTGGATTTTTTGTTCAACAAGGTTGACTTGAAAAACTCAGTTGAAGTGCGCGAATTTATCAGAACGTTGCCAGACGCGCAACGTGAAACAACATAACTTACATAGCTGCGAAAAAAGAGAAAAAAGAAGAAGAAGAAGAATCAAAGACGAGTTAAAAGTGTGCGTCAATGGGAAAATAAATAAATTTTGGGTCGAAACTGGAGTGCGAGCAGACTGTAGCTCTCGTTTTGGAGTTATCGAAAATTGGCTAAAACACGACTTTCTATCTTTTGCTGGACCACAAAAAAAAAGAGGAACGTACATATGTATACCTAAAAGCCACAATAACTCAGGCGATTTTTTTGTTTGTTTGTGTCTTGTTTTAGCACCGCAACGAAACCAAAAGTATTTTTGCATTTTATTACCAACATTTTTGCAACAGGCAAACGTGACAGAAAAGAGACAAAAGAAAATAGTGCTATAGCAAGCTGACGATGATAGTAGTAGTCAAGCATTTTGCAGCTAAAAAAAGTGAAAATATTTCAAAACAATAATTGCAACAAATTAAAAAAAAACTAACAACTTAAAATAAACCGCGCTACCTCAAAACATTGTAAACCAAGAGAAATAACTAAAAAATAGCAATAAAAATTAACTAAAAAGAAAAACACAGACTTAGTTTACAATAGCGAAAGAAAATTGTGTAACCAACCGCAGTCAGTATTATTTCGAAATAACTTAATAAGCAATAAAAATTCACTGCAAATTTGCTAAGAAAACCGTAAAGTATTTACTCGCCTACTCGTATTTGTTGTTCGCTTTAACCTTGAGTCAATCTGAATTCGCTATACAAAATAGAGCTTAACGAATTCCAAGAGAAAGAGTGCAATTTGTTTTGAAAACATTAACAGCAACAAAACTAGAAGTAAACACACTAATTCACACACAACCAGCAAAATGTCTACTTCGAAGGAACAGATTTACGCCAGTCAGGATAATGACTTGGATAAACCAAAAGGTGAGTTGGAAAAAATTAATATTTAAATATACTATATTTGAATCCAAAAATATGCAAATGGGCTTTACAGATTTTGGTGTTAGATTTTAGAGGCTAAAATCATGAATGAGACAAATTATTTATAGTATATGTATAAAAGGGAAGATTTAAAAATTACAAAAATTTTTTTTCGAAAATACTTCATATGGAAAATATGCAAAACATCTTCAACAAAAAAATTCTCAAAAATCAATGCGATTATTGGCTAACTCCGAAGTTGCATTTTTTACCAGAATTTAATGAGCTGCAAAACTGCATACCCAAAAAATTCTAAAAAATCTGATTAAAAAGTTTAAAATTGGCATGAAAATTTACTGAATTTTCGCGAGTTTCGCACAAAGTGTATATTATGAAAAATTTGCTGTGCCAATACTTTGTTCCGGCAGTGTACATGAGAAAACGGCCTTCGATTCTACATATTATATTCTTGAAATATTTTTTTTTTTAATTTTGTACTATTCACAAAATTTAAATTTTTTTATCGTAAAAAATTATAGATGCTATAAATAATTGTTTATCACTCTAAGGTTAAAGATAAACTAAGTAGATATTTTTCATTTTATTTTTTAATTTAAAAGTTTTTTTAAATCGTAAATAATTCTATAAATAATTTTTTGTCTCTTTAGGGTTAAAAAACTAAACTAAATAGACCTTTTTCATTTTATTTTTATTTATTGAAAGCAAAAAATTTAAAAGTTCTAATTTGAAATACTAAAACATTAACCCTTTCGAAACCACATATTTTTAGTGAAAAGATACGTCCCAAATTTCAGCTTAGAATTAGAAACAATACAAGGAAAAAATACAACTATTATCTTTTCAAGGGTATTCAGACAAAAAAATTTAGATTTCAAAAACATATGTATAGGACATTAAATATTTTTTAACTCAAATAAGTCGATGATGAAGGAATTGAATACCCCAATTGACCATTTGTCTACAGAGCAGGTCCAAAGGACCCGAATGAGATGGGGAACACAGCCATATAAATATCCGATGCTTTTGAGCTCTGTAACGCTTTCAATTGCTTATTTTCGGCGGACCCACATTATCACTCATGTACATGAAATGTATGCAATGCTAGTTTTTCCGCAGTAGAGAGAGGGTTAAAAGAAAGCAGGATTTTCTTTTATCGTCACAGCGGTGCCCGTTTGTCGCCAAAGGGTTAAAGCTTATGAAATTTTAATTTCTAGTGGCATTAACTATATTAATATATAATAAAAAATATAAATATTTTTCAATTAAAAAGGCCGTTCAAAATATTGTTTCCAGACTTTGTACGATTTCTTTGAAATGTTGAAAGAATATTTTATTTCAAGTATCATATGCTCTTATATACATATACATAGATACGTATATAAATATCTGTATGTGCTTCCATAAAATTTTAAATATACATTTTTATTTTGGATTTTGGAATGTTTTAAATTTTTTAAATTTGAAAAGCATTAACGTTATTTGAACTTAATTATTAGATATTGAAGGAATTTTCTATTTAAAATACGAAAATGTTGCATTGTATTTTTAATAATTACCTACAACTTCCATCTTTTTAATAAAATCTAAAAAACAAGTAATCTTTAGGGAAATCGGATCTTAACCAACCTATCCGATTAAAAAAATTATCGAAAACGGTAAACATGGTCCAAATTTATCCGGTAATATACATAAAAAAAAAATTTTAATATTCTGATGAATTGATAACCTTCCACCTTTTTTGAAGTTGGTTAAAATTTGTTTATTTTAACTAGGGCTGTGCGATTAATTGATTACTCAAAATTTTAATTAATCATAAAGTAAATAACTCAATTAGTCGATTAATTGGAAATTATGATTACTCAAAAGTTCAGTTACTCGAGTAATCACGATTTTTGATTAACCAAAAACAAAAATATTTGAGTAAAATGCTTTATGATTAATCAACATTTCGAGTAAAATGAGTAATCAACATTTCAACTCTTTACATATGTATAAAGTAGTTCAAGTTCCTTGATACTTTGAAAAAAATGTTTCTGTTTTCAAAAATTCAAGCAAACAATTTTTTTCATATACAGAATGTAAAAAAGAAAATAAGCTTTTTCCAAAGCAAACTCTATTAACGAGCAAAATTATTTTTTTTGAGTAATCATATTTCAAGTAACTCGATTAGTCATCGTTTTGAGTAATCAAAATCTTGATTACTCGAGTAATTGATTAACCGAATAATTGATTAACCAACTTGCTCGAGTAATCGAATAATCGCACAGCCCTAATTTTAACTGATTGAACATTTTCAATAACATAAGTTTTATTATCACGAAAACAAATTTCTTTTACAAAATATATTACATAATATTTTGTTTTATTTAACCAAATTTAAACTCTTTCTTAAATTTCAACACATTTGAGGATAAAGATTTTTTTAGGCGAAAAGTTGTACAGCGATTCGTCCATTTTGTATGTATTTATATGTGAACAAAATATTGAGGGATTTTTTTACTAGCACCCAAGCATCATCTCTGCTACCCCTTTAAAGAATTTTCTGAGTGCACAGAATTAATGAGTGCAAAATAAGTATTTCTTTTGTCGAAAATATGATTCTGAGAACAGTCAACCAGACTGACTTATTTCGGACTCTTTTGGTGTCATAAATTCTGAGACTTAAACAAAAGTAACAAAGTTCGCGTATAAGTAAAAATTGATTAATAATCAGAATTATAAAGAATATTTCTTTTTAAGACCCAGAAACACATCATATTTCAAACTCTAATATTATTCATAACTTGGAGTCGTATTGGCGTGCCCGTCTTGGAAGTAAATCCGAATATTTACAGGGATAGGCTCAGTTGTCACTTGTGGTTGCACACCCCCTGCTGCTCAATGATTGCAGCCAAATACATACGTGCATACATACATAAATGTATTGAATTTTATATTACTCAAGCGGTTAATTACTGTCACTTCGTATATGAAATATAAACTACAAAAAATAAAACAATTAAAAAAAAATGTTTAAGTTAACTGAGAAAATCCAGAAAAAAATATTATATATATATAAATTAAACCACTGTCAAAGCGTAAACAAATTTCCGAGATTACGGCACTTCAATGCACAGTGAAAATTTAAAATGCAAAACGACAAGTACTACAAATGGAATAGTATGCGTGAATGTGTTTTGAATTTTAAATCAAATAAATTCGTGCACTTCATGAAATTTCCTTCTGATATGTATGTATGTATGTATATACATAAGTCGTTATTCTTTGAGGTGGCATTTCGCTGTTGCAGTGCAAAATGTGGGGAAGTCTAGTCTATTCGGTGTGACGATCCTTTGGCCCACTTCGTTACACCTTGGGCTAGAAATAATGGGTGGTACATGTTCTGATTTGCATGCAGCACTGGCTATATTTACTCGAGGGCCATGTTGTAATCAAAAATGTTTCCTCCCTCTCTTTCGGAGAATATCCGCACATCTTTCAGGCGAAAGTCTTCGCATTAGTCCGGGTGCGTAGTTAGGTTCCCAATCGATAGCCAGACGGCGCTTATAGGCCCTTCTACCATGAGTAATCAAATCATACTTAGTTCTTGATTGTTTTGAGAAACTTAACTAGACGCCTTGGTTGGTACAAGAGAAAATACATATATACATAAATGGCATGGAAGGTAGTCTTGCAGTAGAAGCAGCTACTAGAACATATTAAAAGAAGTTAATCGACTAAGCTCATTAGGGTAGCGTCAGGCGAAGAGCTTACGTGGAGGTATAATGTAGAGTTATTCTAACATCTAATCAGCCGACCAAAAGAGAATTTAGACCGCCACTGCAGGACACTGCAGACGCGGAGGACATCTGCATAAGCTGGAGATATGGTCGAATAATCTCTATCGCATTTGCGATTTACCCAAGAGGACACTCTCGCATGTTCTCGTTGAGTATGACGCCGCCTGTAGACAAAAGTAAAGGCGCAGTTAGTCAACGACGTAGCCTAAACGTAGGTTGACGTAGTAATCTACTTTATTGCACTATTTTTCGAAGGCAAACATATCGTGCTCTATTCAAAACTCATTTTACTGGAACCCTGATTCTTTAGATAAAAATAAAAAGAGACAGGTATGTAATTATTTAACACTATGATTGTTCGCAAAAAAATAATCAAAAAAATCAACGCCCGTTTTTATAAATGGCAATTGTTAAATGAAAGAAAAAAGACATAGAGCGGAGGCAAAAAAATAATTAAATCAGTGGAAATTTCTGACAGCACATTGTTGATTATATGTCCTAAAATTCAATGGGCTATAAAACTGTATACCCAAAAATGTTATAAAAATTCAGAGGAGAAAGTTCAAAATTTTGGCGAAATTTTTTGAATTCTCCTAATTGTGGTATATAGCTTGAATTTTTGATTTTTATGATTTTGGTTAAAACTCACACAATATTATACAAAAAATAACAAAAAAGTTTTTAATTGAAAAACATTTTTAATATAACAAAAATCAGCAAGCGGTTTTTTCACTGAATTTATCTATAATACCTAACTCCAATTGAAGTTTTTTCAAATGACGAAGTTTCGTTGTTGTCTTTAGTTTCATTATTTTCGCCTTTGGTTGAAGGAAACCGAGAATATGTCATTACCATGATCTCAAATACTATGTCATTAGTTCAATAAAAATATAATATATACAATAATAAAAAATGTGTAAATATTCTTATTGAAATAACTCGAAAAATAGAAAAAATTTATAGTTTTTATTAAAATAACTAAAAAAGGTTATAGGTAGATATTTTCTTGATTTGGTAGAATTTTTGCAAGTACTATAAGTACTTTGTGTCGTCAGTGGCAACCCTGTTGTCAGACCTAATCCCACAGAAATGCTGCTAGAATATTTAGATACGTTCTGGCATCAAAAAGAATATTAAATATGGCTTATGTGTTTTTTGCGGTTAGCGCTCGAAATAAACCTCTATCGATCTATTTATTTATTAAGTTGTTTATCAATTAAAAAATATATATATATATATATATTCTTTCACAAAGGATGCAAGCAAAATAGGATTCAAAAGTAACCTTATCCACTAAATGCATTTTTCAGATTATACTTGAAAGGCTTTTTTCGGATTGATTTTTGTGCTATAATATTTTTTTTTTTTTTTAATTTAACGACATTTAAAAATAATTTCAATGAGTTTAAGCTTAAGAAATATATATAAAAATTAATTAACAATGAAAAAATGTTATTAGGTAATCAACTGAAGTGCTAAATGATGGATGATTTTATCGCTGGCATTGAGCGTAAAACAATTTTTTATCACTTTTTTTGTCAACTTTTTTCCGGACTACGATTACTTGCATGCCGGCATTATTATGTCAACGACTACACAAATAACACATTTTTGGATGATTAATTAAATGATTTTTTTTTATTTGCACTTTTTATTTAATTCACCGTAGCAAGCGCCATTGTGAGTGTTATTGTCGCGAGTGTTTTTACTTTTTTTTTTTGCTGAGCGTTTTTTATTATTTTCTTTCGCATCAACCTGCTAACAATTGCTAATTGCACGCACGCAGCGCCTAAACAGTCGGCGAGCTTCGCTGAAAAGCAATTTCGCAAATTTACATTTATTTATTTGCCCAAAAAAAAATGTGTATCAGCTGTCAGTGATTACGCGCAACAAAAAAAAGCTGCTGCTACGCTACAACAATCACTGCTTCCACTTTTCTTCTATTAAAATGAATCAAAAGCAATGAAGCTTCGCATAATAAATAACTTCCGTTTTGAATTTGAGTTGACAACTCGACGTGCTGTGTCACTAAACGAAAATAAAGCGACGCGTAAAGAATAGCAAATTTAAAAAGTAAAAAAAAAAAACACTAAAAAGAATTAGCAAGCAAACAAAAGTTGAAAGTGTATACACAAAGCGCTAACTACGCAGCGGAATGATAGTCACTAGCTTAGCACTTTGATATTAGAACAGTAAATAAATTGCATAAATTGCTTTGTTTGAAGATTCTTGCCGGAATTTTTTTTGGTGGTTTTTAGTTTGGGGTGGAAAGATTACTTCAAGTATTTCAATTTTGTACTTCGCTTTTTTTTTGTGTTTAAATATTTGTATTTTATTTTACTTTTATTTAATGCGCTCTTTTTTTTATGTACTTTGCATGCCGTGGCGTATGAGTAACCCGCCTGAGCGCAAATTAGCACAACATTAACACGCCAATCAACTGAAGCAATGTCACAATTTTGTGCTTTGTTTGATTTGTTTTGTGTTTTTTTTTTTGCAACATTTTTGCTTTTTAGCAGCTACTGTTAGCAGTTATTTTTATTTTGGAATCTCTTTTTTTTCGAAAACGTTACGATTTGCACGCTGTCAAACAAACCAAGCTCATTATTCAATCAAAGCCTGTGGCATTCATACTCACCAGACACTTAATTCACTCGTTGAAGTTGATTTACTCATGTATATATATTTATGTATACATATTTACACGCGCGTATGCCACTAAGGAATGTGCGTTAATATTGGGCGTTGGTCATGCACGCGCGGATAAAAATAGATTAAAAAAATATTATGACAATATTTGACAACTATTTTTAAAATCTATAGAATCTATAGGATCTATTAATTTTTTTTTTAATTTGTTACAAAACTAAAGTGACAAAATTAAGGTTTTTTGAATTTTAATGTGAATACTTTTTTGCTAGTTTCATTTCCATTTCTGACCATTGTGAACACCGTCAGTAATTTCAACTCAACTAAACCTTCACCCTATCATTTCTGAGGTCTTCCTTGCCTTCAGCTTTTGAGAAGTGTTTACATTCTGTGGATACATACTAGTAGTTCGCTCCGAGTTACGTAGTAGTTACACTCTGGTTTTCCAGTCGACCAGCTGTAGTAGCCAACTACCTTCCACTGTCCATCAATTACCAGGAACCTATAGCCTCCTATCGCATAGCCACTATAATCCGTATCCAAATAAACCTTTCACTTGGAACCAGGTACACTGGCATTGGTGAGGTACATAGCCTTAAGTTCAGAGATTGGAAAATCTGCTCCTGCTTCTCGTTCCCCTTGAAGGCTCTATTTATTAGCAACGCTGGCAAAATTCGGAAGAAATCGACGAATGTGAATGCAGAGCCATATGCACTGCAGACGCCATCCATTGTCAAATTATGTCTTTAGTAGTTCCCCTCCTTCTTGAACAATAAGCTCTTTTTAGGACTTCATTTTAGACCACTGTCTTCTCCTAACTTTCCTTCACTTGCCTTGTTGTTGCATGTCAGTCAACTAGCTCAGAGTATCATCATCTTGAAAAATTGTACATTTTTCTTAAGCATCCATTAAAAAGGCATCTTAAACAACACCCGCAGCTAGTCTATCGTTAAAATATTCGGAACCCATTGAAGTATTGCTTTAACGAGAAAAAGGCTTATGTCGAGTTAAGTTGTTTTAATAAAATGCTGCAGAAATATATTTAATATTCTTGCACTACTCAGCAAAAAGCAACCTTCTTAGCACTTTAACCAATCATTTGCTCATTTCGGTGAATATAAAATAAAAAGATTGCACAATTTTTAAACCAGAAAATCTCAAATTTTCGGAGCCAATTTAAGCAATTTAAAAACGTTCTATCAATAAATCAACGAATCATAAGGTACGAATGCCGCAAAAACACATTAATTATAGTCCATCTTCATCTTGCTGCTTCTGTTTGTGGCATAAACTGTCTGCTGCCGGACTTATTGTCGTCCCCCTGATTGCTGCGCAGCGATGGCATGCCAAAATTGCATGCAATTTCAGTGTCAATGTGAAAGTCGGCGCAGGCAGCAGAGCGTCACCCATACATTTCGGTTTGTTAAATTCATAAGTGAAGTGCAGCGGAGCGAAACACATCCTTCTGACATTTGAATGCGATTTATGATAATATGAGGAATAAAAAAAAATTATTGCGAAAAATAAAAATCTGCAAACTTAAAGTGTGATTCTTTGAATTTGCTTATTCACACTACAAAGTGTATTTTTCAAGCGATTTTTGACAAGCGAGTAATGACTTGAAGTGATTAAGTGAAAGCGAGTGTCAATAATCGAATGGGAAAATTATAAAACATTATGAATAAATCACTTATTGTGGTATAATTAATGCATGGCGGTGCAAGAGTCAAGCCAAGGAGAATTTCGCAGAAAAAATACTTAACCTTTACTTATTACACTTTTCAACAATTAGCAAGAATTGAAGTTTGATTAATTGAAAAGTGAAGAGTTATAAGCAATTAAATTATGACAAGTAAGAATACTTATGCCGAAACCGATATCGAAAAGTAAAAGTTTAAAAAGTGGTAAAAATATTTGCCATACTTTTTTTAAGATTCTTTTTTTTACTTTCTTTATGAATGATTTATAATTTTCGTTTGCTTTTAAATAATAAACTTTCAATTAGTATGCGAAAGTGTTGGTAAGGGAGGCCAAAGAAGTCGGGAGAAATGATAAACGATCCTAGGGTCACTAGGTCTAAAGAATATAAGGCTTAGAGGGGCTTAGGGTTTCCACATTAAAAAGTTCAAAACTTCTTTTTATATTGAAATTTGTTTCAAATAGAAATTATTGAAGGTACACTTACATGTAGAGAATATTTTTGGAATACGGTTGCCATTTATCTAAAAAACAAAAAGAAAATATATATGTAGGTATGTATGTTAAGTAAAAAATTACTACAAAACGAGCATATAAGTTAAAATACATACATATTCAAGAACGATTTACTTTAAAAATATGTTCATAACGGATTATTTAAATAATCTCAAAAGTTTTTTATGTATTTGCCAAACGAGTGTAGATTAAATAATACTTTTTAAATAAGTAAAGAAAATAAATTTTTAAATAAATTAAAATGGTGTTTATGAAATATTTAAGTTAAAAAATACTGTAATATTGACATCACAGTTAAAGTGTTAGAAAAGCTTTACAACAATTGTGCTTTTGAGCAGGGTTGCCACCCATAAATGCTACTAAATTTAGTTAAAGAACTGCAAGACACAATTCTCAAATGTTTTCCATTTAGATGCCTTTCAAAAAGGTTTTAGCAAAAAATATTTAAAATAGGCTTGCCAACTATCAACAAGATAAAATATTCTAAGTACTGAAATTTCCCAGTATAAGTTCCAAGTAGAAGCCTAGAAAAACGACAAAAAAATTGAATGAAAATAATTTGCGTTAAATTATACCCGTGTAATTGCGTCAATAAGAATACATAGTCATTAAGTCGGTTTCTACAAAATATATTTGGTAGCAAATCATAAACTCATACCAGGAGCAATTTTTGGGAGAGAGTACGCAGTTAACTTTCTTACAAGGAAGCAATGACGAGATCCAGTCACTATCTTGGGGGAACTTTGAAGATGGAACTAAAGGTAGATTTCAGAGGCTTTTAGAATAATGGAGGGCCTTTAAGTATAATGACGAGGGTTTTTCTATCGGACACCTTTGCAATGCTTAAAGCAGCAGACTGTAGAATTGGCGAAAAGAGGCGGGGACATCAAATCTGTATGCGCATTGGCGGCTAAATTGCTCAAAATTCTTTTGAAAACCGGATCATCGTGGAGTTCAAGGCAATGAACTGTTAGATGAATTCGCAAATTGCGGTTCTTTGGAGCGTTCAGTTCAAGGGCGGAGCATTGCCGGAATTGTCTAACTGCAGGAATAAGCTTCATGAGAGCAGCTGATTTAATACTGACACCTGCAAAGCAACCAAGTGTCTCAAAACAATGTGGTTGCAAAAACCTTTCTCAGACAGAGAGGAAGTGAGCTAATTTAGGACTGAGTGGAAAATCGACCTATCTCGGCAGGCAGTTCGAACACGCCCCAATTCAGAAAACTTTTAAAGGATCCGGATATTCTGTTAATATCATAGCAGCGTATCCGAATATTAACCGAGTATTACCCGAATAACAAAAGACAACGGATATTCGAATTTTATTTGTGTACACGAATAGCCGAACGCCTATCCGGATATTCTAAAAGTATGTTCGCATACTATGAAGAAAACTATAATTTCCAATCAGCTGATGAATTTGATTCTGTAGCTGAGTAGTTTTAGATCTCGACACTTAACAAACGCTTGTTTCCTGGCCACCAAAAAACTAAAAAAAAAACTTTCGTAGGGACTGCGCCCCTCGTGTTGGTTGGGCGGGACTGGTGGGTAAAAACCCGTTGGGATTAGTTAATTAATTAATTAATATGTCCATTTTTGTTTACTTTTTCTTTTGGCATTTCTTCTCTTCTTCGCAAAAATAATCGATAATACTAGGTTGGGCACCGAAAAGATATCGGTTTAATTTGAAATTATTTTATAATTACAGATAAACGAGGGACAAATTTTGTATGCCTAGTCTCTTTTTCTAATTACAGATAAGGGAGTTAAGCTCGAAAATGAGGACAATCATCTTATATGTAAACCTAGTATTAACTATATACGGATAGTCCCAGCCAAGGTGAATTCATACAAGGTGATAGCGGTAGCAGCAAAAACAAAAAAACTACACTAACAAATTATACCGAAACTAAGAATCAGAACACAAACAATTCACAACAAACATATAGTTTTGACAATCAGCACAATTCGCCTTGAAATCGGCTGCTCCGATAACACTACTTTATATGAATTTTCCTGGGTCCCAGCCCTACTCGGCAGGCTATTTTACATACTGTAACTGACCAATTAATTTGATTCTCTACAAATATTTGTATTGCAGCATATTCTAAATAGCTGTAAATCAAATTGACTAGACAAAGAAATGCCTGTGCTAATGAATAATTTGCTCATTTGATTAATCTAAAAATAGACATCATTCATTGCTTCATCTAGTCGAATACAGTGAACATTAAAAAAGCGCAAAAAATGCATAAGCAATTGGCCAATTTAGTGGTCAAATGGTTTTGCACATAGCCAACTAAATAGCAGCGCGCAAGCAAAGTCATTGACTGACTTGCGATAAATCTAGTGTTTTTGACGGCTTGTGCAAAAAAAAACATTTAAAAATTACACATGCAGCGAAACACAGCTGATAGCCNTAAAACTAGTAGTGTATTTGACGGATTGAACAAAAAAAAAAACATTTAAAAATTACACATGCAGCGAAACACAGCTGATAGCCCAACTTGACGGCTTTTACTTCATGTTGACCTTAAATGGGTTGTTGCTGTCAGTTGACAATACGTAAATGCAAAGCAACAGCGTCAAGGTGCAATCGCAGCGCGGACAAAGGAAAACGCAGAAACAAACTACTACTTGTAACTAGTTCAGCAGAGAGCTGTGACTTCGCTCGATATGGAACATTGCACTTTGTTGAACTGGCGCAAAGTCAGCTGTGCAGAAAGAGCGCAAACAAGGCAACAGCAGTCGTAGTAAACAAAGCACGAGGAGCGAAGAGTATTCATACATATGTACTACCTGTTCGTTGCATTTTGCCGGTAACCGGTTTGCTGCTGTTGCACCGTCCCGTCGTGACGGCCAAAGGCATGAAATTTGCATTTTATTAGCGATGCAAATGACTGTTTGTGTTTGTACTACTGTGTGAGTGCGCCATAATGCACTTGTAACAAAAGCTCAAAAATATATACATATGTGCGAAATCGTAATGCAATTTACACATATGCACCTTAGCTTCTTGCAGTTGTAATATACATACATATATATTTTTTTTTAAACTGCACTTTTAGCCTGGTTTATGGGTGACGACTCGCACTCGCGCTTTGTGTCGTTTTTGCACAGCTGTTTTTCTATTTATTTTTCATTTACATTTTTTATCAGTTTACATTTCACGTTTCTTACAATGGAATGCGTCAACTTTGTGCAGCTGTAAAAGCTTTTGCTTTATTTTTTTTTTTTTTGTAGCGTCATACGATATGCGAAAATATGTATTGAGATCTGAAAAGTTGTGCACAATATGATATGATATGACCATGCCAATAAGGTTTGTTTATATATGATTGTACTTACATATATACATATAGGTATTTGCGACTTTTATGCCTTAACTTACCGCCGCCACCACCGCAAAAAAATGGTGTCAAGTGCAAGTTGCAGCATTGCCACATTGTTAAATGCATATTGTTGCATATGTAAGTATATACATACATATGTATGTATGTATGTTCGCTCGCTGACGCGCGTAAATATATAGCGGGGTTATTAATTTTTATACTTTTTAACTTCTCAGCAGTTTGTTTTAAGCCACTTTTTGTTTTGTTTTTTTTTTTTGCTCACTGTTGAAAGTTGTCGGAAATGATTTTTCATTGCTAATTGAATGTTTCTACTTCAGCTTAATGGGCGTTATCTTACATGCGTACATGCAATTGACATAAACTTTAATTAACCTAATTAAAGTGGTGTTAAAAATGAATTTTATTCAGGTATTTAAATACTTGTTTTATTAATAATATTTTTAGCCTTTTAATATTCACTTTTTTAGCTACATTAAACCACTGCGCTTTGCGCGTGATAACAAAACCGATTCGTAGGAATACTGGGATTAATTAAGCAAAAACGCAGAAAAGTTTTAAGTGTGACCCCTCAGTGCAGCCAAGTCCTAAAGAAATATACAAAATTTTTTTAGTTTTTTGGATAAACATTTGTTTTCTAAAAAAAGTAATTGAAACAACAGTGGCTGCATATTAAACCTTTCCACACAACAAAATGCGAACCTCCTCTTTTTTTTAAATCGGTAAACAAACCCTGATTTTTTCTTCAAAAAAAAGGAAATAGAAAAGTAATTTCTTAGAATTTTATTTCCACAAAATGTTTCTCCCACAAAAGGGTTGCTTACTGTTTGGATAATTTTTTGTGCTTTTAGTAAAAATATTTTTTTTTAAGAAATTAATTTTTTACTAATAAAATATTTTTTCTATAGATGTTCTAAGAAATAATCGTCAGATTTTTTTTCTAAAAATTTTACTTTTTTCTAATATTTTTTAATAATTTTTGTCTAAGAGCTTTTTTTAAAATGATTCACACAGTTTTTTTTATGAGTGGGGAAACTCTTTGGGAAGCATGTTTCGCTTAATCCTTAAAGGATTAAAATAAATTCCATGAGTACCTAGCGCAATGGCCATACAGGCCACATATGCAATATGGATGATATCGTCTTCTTTAAGGAAATGTTTGCTTATTCGTGAATCAATTAGTTTGCCGAAAAATGTATATTCTTATTCCAAAACGCTTGTCTTCAATAAAAAACAAAAAATTAATTCCTCTTTAAGCGCCTGAATAGTACTCAAACTACTACTTAACGCAATGTTTCGTTACAATCAGCCTGCAGCCAATTCATCACCTGCAGAATAATTGAAACACCCTCACAGTGATTCATATGGTAAATTTATCACAATATGTAATTAAACAAATTTCAATTAACACTTAAATACCCACATACATACACATATGCAGATATCTAAATTTACGTTTGTTTATCAAAATAAATGTCTAGTAGTTTATTTGTCCCAACCATTTAGTTTGCAACGAAAAAGCGCTTAAGCTTACATATTTACATATTGTATAGTATCTAGATAGCGATCAATGCACTTGAATAACATAGGCACATGCACACATATGTATGTACGTAAAAGACGAAATGCGCTTTGTGCAATAAATTGAATCAGCAAT
Organism: Rhagoletis zephyria; assembly: GCF_001687245.7. Lineage (NCBI taxonomy): Eukaryota > Metazoa > Arthropoda > Insecta > Diptera > Tephritidae > Rhagoletis > Rhagoletis zephyria. The sequence goes on from NW_016160346.1 coordinate 30,320, forward strand.
TATTTGCAATTACCAAAAGCTATTGCCGCTAGCTGATTTGTGTAGGTTGCTCAATTAAAATATTTGTATGCACATCTCGCACACAAACATGCTAATAAATACATTAGATGTGCATATATCTGTACATACATACACATACATATATATGCCACAGGTATACTGAAGCGCATAAAATTTAAAAGCATATATATTTGCACTCTAATAAAATACTAATAAGTAAACAGAGGAAATGACGGATTAAAATCTTTTTTGGCACCGAAAACAGTTCTAAACGAAAAAAAGCTTAATTAATATGTAAGTATGTATGTATGTATGAACATCAAAGTGCAATATTGATGCCAATTTATGTTTGATTGTAATTAGTTCCTTTGCCTACAAAGATTAGAAATGATTTTTGTATTAGCAGATTCTTGCGCTGAAAGTTTTGATATCGTGAGTAAATCAAAGTGTGGCATATAATATGGCTAACGAGCATTGTGAAAATCTTAATATAGTAACTAAACTGAAATGGGGCTTAAGATCGACCATGCCATTTAAAATTCCGTATGCAGACAGAGTTTTCGCGGTGCTTCTGTAGAAATAAGGCTTATCGACATATTTAAGTGCTATCTGAGATTTTATTACGTTCCGAAGATGTGACAGCAGCAAACCAGTTATCGAAACCAGTTAAAAGCATCCATTTGCACCGTTAGCATATACCAGGGGTGGACAAGGCCGAGGCCGAAAAGAGCCACATGTAAACTCTAAATGCTACCAAGTGCCACAAAAAACAACAAAAACGGACTTTTTATTTTTAAATAAAATTATTATTAGAAATTAAAAACATTAATTTTATTATTATTCTAATGTACGTAAGATGGATATTAAAGAAAATTCAAAAGATCCCTTTGGCCAAATTTAAAAAATCTGGTTTTACGTCAGTTAAAGCCGTTCGAAACAGTTCTGTTAAATATTGGTTAGTCAATTGTGAACGGTATTTTGACTTTACGAATTTAATTGTAGAGTACAAAGGCTCACAGTTATACACAGTTATTTATTTAGTGACCGTCCAGCTTTCGTAAGTTTTCAGCTACCTTGGCTCTGCTTTTTTCTCTTCACAGAAGGAAATTTCAAATCGGAAAATTATCAGATTGTGAAAGTTCGTTAAAAAGTTCATTATGAACAAGTTTTACGCCTAGGTCAACGCGTTTTTTAAGAACACTAATGATCTGCTCGGTCCAGGGTTCGACTCCTGGTCCGGGCAATATAAAAAAAATGTATTCTTATAATGTACTATGTATTCAAGGGATATCAGAAAATTCCGAATTTTATTTTTTCCTTTCAAAATTACTTTAAGGAATCAAAATTTTACTTTGCAATTGCTCTGCACTTTACAGGAAAAAAATTAAAAAAAAAAATGGGTACAAGGTTTAAAGGGCAATAGTATATGGTAACTGCAGAGGTTCGTTGATCTCAAACTGGTTGATCCTTCATCACGTTTAGGTTTGCGAGCTTTCCGTATTTTATGAATTTCTCCTTCCGTCCTTTCTCTGCGGGCTCTTTTCTCCGTTAGCCCTTCTGTCATCTTCTAGCCTCTGCAAACGTCTTATACCACCCCCCTCCTCCCAATTTTGTACACATTCTTTCTCACTCTTCGCCTTTCCCCTCTTACTATGTTCCTTCCTTCCTTTAGTCAAGACTCTGGGTCCTAAGTAATGCTGGAATTCCACTAGGCATTAAATGGCAAAAATTACAAATGACAAAGTCGGGCATTAAAAAATAATCTTGTCATTACATTAAAAAAATAGTCATTAAGTTCATTTCCACTTGGCATTTTTTTAAATGGCATAAATTTTTTGTCATTTCAATGCCTACTGGAAATTCGGCATAATATTGATAATTTTTATTTTATTCGCCTTCTTTTCATTCTTTCCAATACACATTTACATATGAACATACATACGTTTAAAAGAAAAATCCACCTTTTATGCAAATTTGTTTAAGAAAAATTTCCTTTTTGCTCAAAAAAAATATTTATTAGAATATTTTAAATTAAATATGCAGAACACTTAATTACAGCAGTTCTTTTTTATTGCCCGAACTTGATTGCCAAAGGGCATAAACAGTTGGTGTTGGTTGAGTTTTCCGACAGGGTGATAAGATTGACAAGGGATGACGGAAATTCGTTCCAAAATAAAGAATAAACAGTTTCTTATTAAAGGTCAAAGAAAGTAATTAGTTTTAGTGAATTATTTACTACGAATACCGGCTAAGTAGTACAATTGTTTATTGATATTTGGGGCAGTTGCTTATGTAAATGGACATCAGCTTTTCAAATACTTAAGTGCAAGAAATGAGTGGGAATTTTGGTTAAATGTATAGAAAATAAATCAGTAGAAAATTTGTTAAAGGAATGCAAACGGGACAAGCACTTTGCTATCAGTCTTAATCTCCGTGTAGGCCAACGGCTTAAATTTGCTTCAAACTTTTCGACCCAACCTAATGTATAATATAACTTCTTTATTCGGATTGCTTCCAATGCTATAATAAGCCTTCGTCAAATAAATAGTTCAACACGATTCACATTCTTCAAACCCGAATATTTTTTAACCCGATATTCCTTTTATATCGCGTAAAAAAAAAGTTTTACGAAAATTGCCTATTTTTAAAGTTTCGATATATCAAATAATCCAAAACAGCTGGCCGTAAAACTGTACCAGCCCACTTGAATATTCATCTTCTTCTATGTTTTATTTGAAAATCTCGTGATGAATAGCTGTCGCCATATTTTACGCTTCGTGACACAAACAGCCTTGCAAATAGCGTGCAAAGTTTTGCACACAACACCTCAACTTAAATAAATTTATTTTAAAAATTGGCGTGGCTTTTTTGAGTAAATAAATTTATGTACAACTTTTAAGTAGCAATATTTGCTAGAAAAATTAGCGACACATTCTTATTTAGATACAGAAACCTTGCAACAAAAGCATGCCATTTTAGAACAAAATACATAAAAAAGATTTACGACTTGAGCAAATATGCGCTTTATAACTTGCAGGCAGGCGAAAAATGTGAAAAATAAATAGGTAGTTGGGTACTAATTTGCTTAGGTAACTATGAGTGGAGGCGATTTATTCGAGTTTTTCTAAAAATAGCTGACAATGGCCCAAAAAGCGCAAAATAAATAATACTCGAAACCAAAAAAAAAGAAAAAAACACTAGATGTTTTTAGTCTTAGAAAGCCACCATAAAGCCGCCAGTAGTATACTCCTCCATACCTCATTCCAACAAAAATGAACAGAATACCTTCGACCTTTGTCTTCCTCGTGACTAAAACATTTTGCAACGCTTGCCGAACACGTGTCGAAAAAATTTGTGGTGGAAAATAAAATGAAATCAAATCGATAAATTTACTTAGTACAAATACAAATGTATTAATTCTTATCAAGTCGCTAATCATTCAATCAGTCTGGCAATCACATTTATTACCAAGAATTTTAGGTGGGGAATACAAATGCAAAACAAATCAAATAATAGCCTAGTAACACGCAAAACAGCTGCTTAGTGGAGCACACATGTTTTGCAGCCGCCGCAGCACTTTTACTGCGTAAACTGAGAAGAGCAAGCAGACACAAATAAGCAAGCAAATAATTAAGTATATCAGTATTTTTTATTTATACCCAGATTTGACGTCGAAACAAAACCGCTAATTTGGTTCAAGCAGTGCGCACGCAGAAAATGTTACTCATACGCCACGTTCAAGGCTAGAGCGGTTGAGGGGAGTCAAGAAAACAAATAGCGGCTGGGAAAACGCCAATGCTAAATGCTAATGAAAATTGGAAAACGCAAAAAAAGCAAAATTTGATGCGGTATTTGCCTTATCTTAGATTTAAAAACTGCATGGTACAAAATTTGTTTTTTTTTATTGAATTTTCATGCAATCATTGAATGCTAATATTTAGTTGATGCCAAAATTTATCAAAATTATGTGCGTATTCAAGATGTATTCAATTAGTTGCTGTTACTAATGCCAGTTACTATTCATTCTTAACACCGTTCTTCATCAGAAAGCTTCAAACTCTCTTGCGCCTTAAAGCATGCTATATTTTTTGTCGCCTCTTACAAACGATGGTCATTTTCAACACAAATTTCATTTAAAGCTACAAAGCTTAACGCGCTAGCCTACTGTAATAATACGAATCAATGTTGCGTTAACGTGGTGAGTAGCACATACATACATATGTACATACCTGCGCACTCTCACACATGCCAGCACTTAAATTAACAGGTATGTATGTAGTTTAATGGTGAGCTTTTGCTAAAGCAGTTAACCGTTGAATGAGCGAATGTGGCTTATACACAAACCAATGTGCATTCATATGTGACCAAGGTGAAGGGAATTTTATAAATATTTGAAAACTAAAAAGAAAGGTATGTATACAAAAATTATGTAAAATTAAATTAAATTAAATTAAATATAATATAATAACAAAATACAACACAACATAACATAGCATAACATAACAACATAACATAACATAACATAACATAACATAAGAGCATAACATAACATAGCATAAAATAAATAAAGTAAAAATAAAAAAATAGGTGAGGAATCAAATTAAATTTAATACGATTAAATTAGGGCTGTGTTTCAGCAGATTCATTTAAGTGGGAATAAATTATAAGTAATAACATTTTTTTTTTTTAATTCTCAATTAATGGGAAATTCAAAATTGGCTAAATATTTTATTGCCCAATTTTTTGCCGAGCTTGCTTAATCCAAATTTTTCTGAATAAATTTTGTTTGACACAAGCAACTTAAAAAAACGAATTCAAATATGAATAAATAATATTCGTATTGTATCTATTTTTTAATGCCTAATGCCATACTATTTAAATACTAAGCATGTCATAGCAACTTATTAGATAATCACGCCTACATGCTCTTAACACGTCAGCAGAAGACATGTCCAAGAAAAAAGTTAAGAAATAAAAAATAAAATAAAAATTAGCTTAAAGACGATTCAATCATACCACATGCAATCAGCAGACCAGCATTAGGGTGGTAAAAAAAGAAATTAAGTTGGAATTTTAATGCTCACACCACTAGGATTGTTCTATAGCGAAAATACTATTCCGCTATTTTTTTTTTTAATAAAAAAAATATTTAAAGGTCGCTCAAAGTGCTCAAAGTTTATCATGTATTTAAAAATCAATATATTTTGTCGAAAAACTCTGTTACTCTTCTGGAGACTTCGAATAATAATACCCAATTGTTCAAGCTACTATTTTTTAATATAGCGGTTTTTTATGGGTCCGCCCATTGAATTTTTTGGGATTCTTGCAGGCCCTCAAAAAAATAGTTTATAGGTATTAAAAAATGGTAAATAAACAGTTCGAGTTTTATTATTGGAAGTATTTTGAACAGAAACAGAGAAAAAAAATATACTAAAATAAAGTAAATAAAATAAAATAAAATTATATTAAATTTAATTCAGTATAATATAATAATGAAACAAAACATAATATAACATAACACAACATAACATAAAATAACATAACAGAACATAACATAACATAAGACAAAATAATATAAAACAAAAAATTAGGTGAGAGGAAGTAAAGTAAAGGTAGTTTTCCGATCGAATAATGTTGAGTTTCAAGAATTCGATAGCATTTCTACAAAAAAAAAAAAATCCTATACAAAGTAGGTACATGGAAGACTTTGAGCGCTTTAAGTGCCCTATAGATATACATATTTTGATTTCGAAAATAAAACCGTTCGTTTTCGATATAGAACAATACTAGGAGTGATGAGCATTAAAATTCGGACTTCACTTTTTTCACATGCATTTTTTTGGAACACCCTAATGAACATGCCTGCCACTGCCAAGTAAATGAAATTACTCATTTCTCTAAAAATAGCACAGTTCTACAGAGCGTGGACAACATCGGGAAGCAACAACAAAAAACTTGCAAAAAATAGCAAGAGAAAACAGAACGAAGTGGGGAAAAAGTGCTGCATAACACTTGACGCTGGCCAATGTCATTTTTTATTGGCGCTGTGACATAGCGAAACAAAAATTGCGCGAAAGTCATCACAAATAACACGAGAACTTCACTGATTCTAATACTAATTTATATTTGTATTTTTCAAAGTATGTATACATCTCTGCCAGCATGCTTATTTAGCTGCTAAGCTTAAAAAAAAAAAAGAATCTCACGTCAAACGATAGTCACGAGTGAATTGCGGACGTATTACGTACAAGGGACGTATGTATACATACATACATATGTACTATATATGAAGACCTAGCTGGTAGGTAGCATACTGTATAAAATATATGGGTGTGTTGGAACACTTAAGTAGATCACTTTAGCAGCCGCTTGAGGTACTAAAATTATTTTATAGCTACAAAATCCAAGGTACGAATATATAATTTGCTTATCTCATTTAAGTGATTTCAGTTGGAAACAGTCGAAAAAAGATGCCTTAAAATTTACAGCTTTGAGTGATTAGTATGCGTGTATGTCTTGCACGTTAAGCACGTGTCTTAAGTATGTTTTCTGCGCAGTCACATGTGCGCTCGAGATTGCGAAGCGTATGAGTAGCGTGTGATACCGAGTACCACTGCTAGTGCTAGCGAATGAGTTGAGTAAATACTGGAGTGGCATAAGGTAATAGCAATGCGATTTTGTGAAATTTCAGTTGTCAATTTCATTATTGAAACCTTTTTTCCTTGCTGTTACTTAGCTCAATTCATGAAGTCAATTAAATTATAAATATTGGCACTTCCTTATACAAATAATTCAATTTAATCACTTTGTGGAATTTGTACTCACAATGCTGGGTGTTTTGTTTTATAAAAAGTGCGAATCATGCTTTCGTTGCTTTTGTAGATATGTGTCTGTATGTATGTTCTGCGCATTGGCCATTCTTAGTAAATTCGATATTGGAGTTATTTTGTCTATCGATATTTTTGCTCATCGTCCTCTTAATTTTTATAGATATTGTTATCGATATCTTTTCGCTATTCTAAATAAATTGTTCGTCTTTAGTTATCGATATATTTATGGATATCGTTTATCGTTATAGAAGTGTACGCCATTATTCTCTATCGATTTTGTTATCGTTAAGTTTTTTCGAGTCATATCGAGATAATTTTTTTTTTGCATTCGAAATGCCGAACAGCAAAATCAAAAACTACACAATAGTAGAAAAACTACGTTTTGGGAATAAGATTGGAATTATTTAAAACTTTCCTACACCGATGCGCCTAATTTACATACATGAATATGATACATATACATATACATACTATTTTATTATTTTTTATTTAGAGAAATGTGCCATAGCTATAAAACACATATAGTCATACTAAATGTGTTTTTATATACATGCACGCCAGACCCGATATGGCTGTATGTTCTAACTCTTATCGAATTTCAGCAAAGCTCCAAGGCATGAAGCAGGTAGTGAACAA
>NW_016160346.1:40021-47761 GCF_001687245.7 Rhagoletis zephyria
CTGGCCTGGTTATGATAGTAGAATCAGTTTTTGCTTCATCCCCGGATTTAGGAATATTTCTTTATAAAAAAACAGATTTACAATAAAGGCGAACTCGATAATAGTACCCAATTGCTTATTTAACCATTTTTTAATACTAACGAATTTTTATTTGTCCCCCCATTGCATTTTTCGAGGTTTTCGTAGGTTTATGGCGGACCTATAAGTTATAGTTGCGATGAAAAATTGGTTAAATAAACAATTGGGTATTATTATTGGGAATCTCTTGCAGATAAGCAGAGTTTTCCGATAGAAAAATATTAATTTTTAAGAATTCTATACCATTTTTACGAAAGTTGTTTTTCCCCCATATAAAATACATGTAAAACTTTGGGCGCTTTGAGCGACCTCTAAATATTTTTTTATTTCAAAATAAAAAATAGGGGTATATTTTTTCGATACAATCCTAGGGGGTTTGAGCATAAAAATTCTTACTTTATTTTTTCACATGCATTTTTGGACTACCCTAATAAGCATACACTCACAGCAGGCTATTATTAATGAGAGCAAGCAAAAATAAACCAATTAATTAGTCAATTTCCACCAGCACCTTTTGCGTAAAAGTCGCAAATTGCTGTTATTAATTGGTCTTGATTGATTCAAGTGCAAAAAGTTTGAATACAGCAGCCCGGCGACATTTGGATGAATGTGTTATGCAATCTCATACTCACTATCTAACTCACTTACTCACTCACTAACTCGCCTGCTCACTCACTTACTGACTCGCCCACTCGCTCGCACCATATCATACTCACTCTATTAACTGCTCGCTCACTGACTCGAAGTCCTCTTCTGTTCACTTGCTCACTCACATTTCACTTCCTCATGCACTCATTCAACTTACTAGCACTAGTTTGACGCACTAGTTTGCACTAGCAAAAGTTTAATACAACTGCCTTGGAGGCGATCATTCATAAAAGCTGACTAGACTCGTGCAACACTTGGCAAATGTACCACCACTAGTCGACTGTATTGTCACTGACACTAGTTCGCTTGCTTGCATTATCAATGAATTTGCTTTTAAGTGCGTTATTCTTTCTTACCTTTTTCTTTGCTCGAAATTTTGCTAATGAATTACAGACTTCATCTTCCTACTAACTTTTCCACTCAATTATAAAATTTTCCACTCCTTTGGCCACTACAGGAGTTCCGTTAAAAATTTGCACTCACTCCTTAATGCATGTCTGAAAAAAGTTTTTCCGGCAATGGCAATCAAACCCATTCCAATGTCAACCGACAGACAGAAAGTAGCAAAAAAAATAAATCCAAAACATTTGTAATTTCTTCATCATATTTTTGGTAAATTGTTGTAATGCCAATTTAATATCTCCTCTCAAATGCCTACTGGCGTATACATATATATTTTTGCATGCCATTTACATACAAACATTTTATTAAAAACTTTATTATCAACCAACGAGGTCAACAATTGATCCACTTGAACCAGGAATTTCTTAAAAATTGTACGTACAGTTGAATGGCCTAGAATGATTGCAGATGATTAAAGGAAATAATATAAGAAATACACTAAAATGCTGCAGAAATACAGTTGGTACTCAATAAGTCGAACTGAAATTAGCTTAATAAATATTATAATTAATTGAATCTAAAACTAACGAAGAGCGACACTGAGTATGGCACAATACCGAAACCGGTTTGCCTCCATACCGAAATTTGACAAGCGATAACGGAAATTTGTGTTAAAATACATCACTAATAAAATCCTCTGTAAGCATAGAGTGTAAACATAGTCACTGTAATGTCGAAAATGTTTCACCAGCTGTCATGACATCGACAGGTTGCAATATCGAAAAGGTTGGTATTTGCCCTTTTAAGCTCCACCCTTTTGAGAGTACCGAAAAAGTTGATAGCTGAAAACATAATTTCCAAAAAGTTTTTCCACTCATATGGATATTGTGTGAGTTTTCAATAGTAATTTCCATTTCTAGAATGTGCCTCATTAAATTATTTTTATCAAGAAATTTTGGAAACAATTTTTTTATCAAAATTTGTTAAACAAATTTGGGAAAAAAATATTTTTTAGGAAGGAAATACAAATTTAAAAAAAAAATACCAAACATAAGAATAAAATATTTTTTGGAGAAAAAATAATTTTGGCACTCAATGTATGCCCACAAAAATTATTATTGCTAATAAGATTAAAAAACAATAATTTTTAAAATACAAATGTAAGGGAAATAGTAGTAGGAAGCAATCTTTAGGAGAAAAACTATTTTTTTTTAAGATTTTTTAGGAAAAAATTATTTTTTAAGAAAATATCAAAATAATAAAAGCTATTTAAGAAAAAAAATTACTTTGGACAACAAATTTTTTCTTTGAGACAAAATAAATATTTGGAACAAATTTATTTGAGGAAAATATTAAAATAAAGATTTAAAAAAAAGTTTTTTAAAAAATATTTTATAAGACAAAATTTATAAAATTAACGAAAGGTCAGAAAAAATTAGTTTTGAGCTAAAATTAATGCAAATTTAAAAAAAAAAAGTAAAATTTTTTTGCATTGAATTTTGTTTAGTGTGAATTTTTTAAGTTTGTTTGTTTTATGAGGGGTTAAATGCATCAATATTGTTCCGATACACACAAAACGAAACTTATGTCGGCTTTGTTCCTTTATAAATCCGAGTTTGATCTGCCACAGCAAACCGAGTTGACACGGGTTAGGCGGAACGGGCGTTATTTTGAAGGACAAAAGTAAATGAATGTTCGTCCCTCAAATAATCCGCAGACCGCCACTTAAATTCACGTGAAAGCGAATGGTTTTCTCACTTTTTTCCACCAGGGAATGTGTGTAGTTCAAAGCAATGACTTTTTAAGTTTGCGCTTGCGTGGACGGTAGTTCTAGCAAATAGTTGATTCTAAGCGCATGCTTCCTAAAATACCTGAAGACTGTTTTCGCAAAGTTTCTGTTATTTCTGTGGCACAGTTCTAGAGATGCAAGCATGTTTAGATAAAGAAATGTCAGCCTAACTAAGAATCCAAAAAACTCGAAATTACATAAATAGTTGATGAGTTCCCCAAAAAAAAATTATTAAAAAAGCGTAATCAAGCAAACAGCTACGCGTTCAACGCCTTTAAAGTCCAGTGGCGCTGGGTTGGCACCTCAGTTATGTAAATACACACCTCGAGCACATGCACAAAGTAACGTAAAATCAGTTATAGCTTTTGTTATTGCTATTGTTGCCTCCCTTCTTTCTCCTCTTTAATACTTCAGTAAGTAATTATCTGTGTGTGTTTCATGTGTTTTCGTTCTTGCTGTGGTTGTTGTTATATGCCCGCTCAACTCAGGCGGCAGCGCGTTAAAATGGCAAAGCGCCGCAGTTGGTGGCATCGTGGAAGAACAAACGATAAAAACCTTAACACACCAGGCAGTCATGTGTCAGTCGTGGCAAACAAGGCGCGCCAAAAGCGACGAAATCTATGAATAAAAAAAACTCACTCACTAAACCGAGAGCAGCTACATACATTAGTGAAAGAAGCAGCATAAAAATTTAAATAGCGCAGAAACATACGTGCGGCCTAAGAACTCACAAAGGTGTAGAGCAATAAAAAAAAGAAGAATATTTCGCGAATACACAAAAAAAAAATTCGGCGGCAGACAGCACTGGCGGCGAAAAGACCGACACTCGCGCAATACAAAAGCTACAATACAAACGAGTATTCTTCTTTGAGTAAAAATGCGCGGAAGTCGGAAAGCATTTTGTATATATATAATATAAGCAATCGGGTATCCATATGTACTAGTTCTGAAGACAAATAATAAACGTGCGCGCATACTCAAGTTACAACAACAGCACAAACACGTGAAACCCTAGCGAGTGGTCGGTGATGGCAAAAAGCGCAACAGCACCGAGAAAAAGAGCTCAAATTGAACGCTTGCAATTCAGTAGCAACATAAGCGCGCAGCTGAGCGGTTGAGCGAAAGTCTCAGCGGAAAAGTAGAAAACTTTCAAGTAAATTCTTCTTCTTTTTTTAAACAAAAATTTGGTACTTGCCAAAAAGTAAGAAAAATCAAAATTATAAACTAACTCAACATCGAGAAATGTGTAACGCGCAGCGCAAAAGCAGTCGGTAGAACATGAAATGGTTTAAACGTGTGCGGAAAAAGTGTTGATTATAAAAACACACGCGCTAAAAGAAACGTGTAAATAAAAACAGAAAAAAATTCTTACGCTTCCACGCTTTGTTGTACACCAGTTGTCAAAAAAAAAACTGATTTTAGTTATTTAATTTGCTATTTTTGCAAACACGCACAGCGCAAAGCGAAGAAGCCACGCCACGCTACGCTTTTTCCTCTCTTCTTCTTCCTCTTCTGCGCATAAACTAGCAAAAATGTTGATATCATCGGAGCAGTGCAATAATCGTTCACGTGGCGCCCATGTCCTTGTCTGGGATCAATCACGTTTGAGCGACATTTTCGAGGATACGAAACCACAACGTATGTACGAGTATGTTTGTGTGTGTGTGTGAGTTTATGGTGTGCATGTGTGTTTGCTAGAAAAAAACCCATGTGCTTATTAGCATATGTAGGTACATACATATTATATAAACATATGTGTTTGAGCTAATTAGCTGGCGGAAGCCGTACGCCAATTTATTGCCTGCGTTTGGCTTGGTGAACTTAATTTTTTGTGAAGCTGTTTTGCAACTTTTTGTTTTAGAAATTTCTCGAAAAAGGCTATGAAGGATAAAAAAACTTTGAAAACTTTTTTAAAAATTTTGGTTTTATAAAATCTAATTTTTAAAATTCCCCAACAAAGTAAATTTAAAGTGCTTGAATCAGATATACATACTTACATACATACATCCATATGCATATAATGCGAAAGTTTTATTATTGTTTCAAATAAAATTGCGCTAAATGTTTTTATCAGTTTGTGTAAAAAACTTGTTCATTTAATAACTTCGATTAATTTTTTTTTACTTATTTTATTAAAAATTAAATCAAATGGAGTTCTGTTCATTGTTTTGCATTTGAAAGTTTCCCTCATAATTTAAAAATTTTGAGGAAGAAAATTTTGGCCAAATAATTTGTTGATTTCTTTTTCATTACAAAAGTTGCCAAAGTAAGCGATTTAAAAAAAAAATCAATTTTATTATCAATGGAAATTATTTACAATTCTGGCAATATCAAAAAAAAAATAATAATTTTTTAATAAGAATTTTTAATTTAAAATCAGAAATAACTTGTTGTCCCGGCTAGTTTGCCATAGCGGTAAAATTTTAAATTGGTGTATTAAATTAAAAATGTATTTTATTTAATACGGAAATAAGTTAAAAAGTAATTTCTACATTATTTTTAGTGCAGAATACAAGCGCTTTTTTATCAAAAGAAAAAAATTTTAAATAATATAAATTTAAGTTTCGAAAAAGTTTCAAACACAATGAACGAAATTTATGGCTTTATTCATAAAAACTAAATAGATTTAAAAAGCTTTATAAAGTGACATTTTTCGATTTACAAATTAGGGTGTTTATTTTTAGTATAGAAACAAATTTGCAAGAAAAACAAGGGGAACAAAAAGGCATACTTTCGATTCAAAACAAAGAAAAACTTAAAAAAAAAAAATTATCTGAAAAAACTTGCGAAATAAATTTTATGAGGTTGCATATACATAAAATTAAGAAAACTTACTTAATTGTTGAATGCATAACAATTTTTAAGTGGGTTTTTGATGCATAAAATATTTTCAACTTATTTAAATTTCGATAAAATATTTTATTTTCAGTTCATAATTTAAAACTATACTTCAACGTGTTTAAAAATTATTTACTCAAAAAAGTTTAATTTACTCGAAAAAGGCGTCAGTTTTTATAATAAATTCAAATAAAAAAATAATTTTTCACTTAAATTGCTTTTTTGAAAATGGCTGTAAAAATAATTTATTTTTGCTTGCAAAATTTTAATTTGTGATTCATTTTGTGAAAAATTATACATACATAATTAAATGTTTAACATAGTAAAACCTCTCAAAATATCTATTTTCAGCAAAAGCATTCGTTTTCATGCTGTAAGTTTTTCAATTTGGAAAACAAGTTTAATATTTTTTTAATTTTATAAGTTTTCTTTCTTTAAATTAGAATGTTGAAAATTTGAAAAAATGTGTGCTGAACTGCCAAATTTTTAATGGTTAACTTGAAACAAAATTTTTAGATTTAAATATATATGTACCCCTATTTCTTCAAATTTGGAAAAGCTTTCAAATATTGAATGAAGAATGCGATTTTAAAATAAAAATTTTTATTATGGAAAAATTTTGAAATTTCGTTAAATTTTAGGGATATCTCTTTAAATTTGAAAAAGCGCCGAAAATTTCAATACCATTGCTGAGCTTCTAAATTTTGAATGACAAATGCGAATTTGAAATAACAATTTTTAATATGGAAAAATTTGGAAATTTTTTTAAATTCTAGAGTTATTTTGTTAGGTTTGAAAAAAGCGTCGAAAGTTTCAAGACATTGTTTGAACTGTCCATATTTTAAAGACGTAACTCAATTTTAAATTACAAAAGAAAATATTTACGAATGTTTTCGACTCAAGTACTAACAACTTCACAATGTATATATTTTTTGTATCACTTATGTACATCAAATTCTACCCATGCTGTTTGTTACATTCGAAAATTTATTAATTTTGTTTTGAAATTTCAAAAGTAAAATTACAGAAAAAAATTTCATACGAAAAAAGATCGAATTCGAAAAACTTTTACTGAGCTTTTAAATTTTGAATGGCGAATGCGATTTTAAAACAAAAGTTCTTAATATGGAAAAATTGTGAAATTTCGTTAAATTTTAGAGGCGTCGAAAATCTTGGGACTTTCTTTGAATTGTCCAAATTTGAATGACGAACACAATTTTAAACAAAAATTTTACACTTCGAAAAATTTTGTTATATTTGAAATGAGTTGAAATTTAGTTGACAAATATGGTTTACAAAAACAAATGTTCAATTTCGAAAAAAAAATTGAAATTTTGTTAAATTTGGAAAAAGCGTAAAAATAGACCAACTTTCGCTTTCAACCAACTGACTAAGTTTTATCATTTAAGAAATTTTTGGTTTCTCCATAGAGGTTCTTTCAATTAGCTTATCACTAGAATGATATGCAGCACGTGAATTTCATTATCCTACCCACATTTGAAATGATTTATGAGCTAAAGCATATAATAATTTAGATAAGCTAATTACTGAGTGTGGTTACTAAGCATAAATAAATAGAATATATAGAGCACTTGAGTGTATGAAATAAGTATGATGATGAGCAATAATAAAAACAAAGGACACTTAAAATACAACAGCAATCAGACAGCAAACAATATTGTCTACGGATCTATGCTTAAAAGCCAGATTTACGAACAGTCATGCAGAGATAAGAACTAGTAAAACAAGTAAGAAAGTCTAAGTTCGGGCGGAGCCGAACATTAAATACCCGGCGCAAGTATTAAATATATGTTTTTTCACCCTTCCGAAACCTTCCGCTAGATGGTAAGCCGAGGTGTATCAATTTTGAGTAAATTAGCGTCCTTCAATTTCGAAATATTGAAGTTTCAAGCATTTCTTAAATTTACCGTTATATGAGAATCGGCCGTTATTTTAGTCCGATTTCAATAATTTTCAACGTTTTGCTTACACGTGGCAAGTACAATAACCATACCGAGTTTGGTACAAATTGGTAGAACGGTTAC
>NW_016160346.1:47786-66133 GCF_001687245.7 Rhagoletis zephyria
CTGGATTTTTTCATTCTACATTTAGTCACTGCTGAGTTATTTGTGCCAATTGAGTTGATTTTTTTTTTCACAGTAATTAAAGCACATATGTTCATACTAGTACTTGAGACCTTGGAAGCTGCTGGCCATGCAAATATTAGATATTAGAATGCACATACAACGAAAAAGAGCAATTAAATTTAAATCGAAAGCAGAAAATAAAAACTAAAATACCCCCAGCGTTGGCAATAGCTACTGGTAGGGCTACTATACTTACACAAGCACTTATGCATCTACAGCTGATTGAGCAATGCACTCACCGGGTATTTACTAATGAAAGTACGAGTGGAGTATTTTCCAGTATTGCGCATACGTCACGTCGACCAGCGTGATGCAAGGTGGATGTAGACTTCGCAAGCATATCAACTGTACTTTAATTGGACTTCGCAGTATTTTACTAAGTCCAATAATTACAGCTTACTCATTTTAGTGCAGTAAAATCTATGCAAACTCTGCATATATGCACCTATTTATTTATGTAACATCATTGATTTATTTGCGAGAATTAACTGGAATTTGAGCTGTTGTAATAAAGTTTACTTATTTTATGAAAATATGTATTCATATATATGTATGTAAGTATGTACAACTTTTGCGGCAATTTATTAACGTATGAATGCGCATTTTTCTTTTGTAAATATTTCAACAGAAAATGTAAACAAACGCATGTAAATATTAGTTTCAGCAGAAGGTGACTCGTTCTTGGCAAAGTATCTATGTACATACATATGTACATACCTCCCCCTNGTGCTAGGTGGATGCAGACTTCGCAAGCATATCAACTGTACTTTAATTGGACTTCGCAGTATTTTACTAAGTCCAATAATTACAGCTTACTCATTTTAGTACAGTAAAATCTATGCAAACTCTGCATACATGTACCTATTTATTTATGTAACATCATTGATTTATTTGCGAGAATTAACTGGAATTTGAGCTGTTGTAATAAAACTTGCTTATTTTATGAAAATATGTATTCATATATATGTATGTAAGTATGTACAACTTTTGCGGCAATTTATTAACGTATGAATGCGCATTTTTCTTTTGTAAATATTTCAACAGAAAATGTAAACAAACGCATGTAAATATTAGTTTCAGCAGAAGGTGACTCGTTCTTGGCAAAGTATCTATGTACATACATATGTACATACCTCCCCCTTACACCATTTGGACCTGTTCAGACGCTTACGCAAAGTGTTATTACAAAAGCATGAGCTGTCTTTTTACAAGCACATGCGACCATACATATGTAATAATTTGAAAAAGTCTGTACATATTATTGTTCCTATGAACCACATATACTATATACATTAGGGTGCCTCGCCAAAAAAAGTTGTGGTTTTACTTATTTAATTTTAAGACATCCGCCAAAATATTTCGGGAAAATGTTAAGATTTATGTGAGCTGTACATATTTGAAAAAAGCATACCAAATCTCATTATTTTGATTACGCTGATAAAATGTTTAAACATTTTTTCATAATTTAAAATTCAAATGGCAATAACCAGAAACAAAGTAAGCAGAGCTTTTGAGCTTCAACTTTTTCATGCAGAAAAATTATAATAATCAAAATCCAAAAGCCAATAACCAAAAACAAAATAAGCAGAGCTTTTGAGCTTAAACTTTTCTATCAGCTGGGGAGATTTTATTGAAAAAGTTATTTTTTAAAACTAATTTTATTTATAAACAACTTGATTATTGGATGTATTTTCAATCGGCCCAGCTCACGCAAATCTTACTGATCCACCGAAATATTTTGGCAGAAGTCTTAAAATAATATAATAAATTTTATTATTTCGCTGGAAAAAGCGTATCGATTTTTATGTGCGGAGAGTGATGTACCCTAATGTTCTTGCATATGTATATTTGTAGTATTTATAGGTATTTAAAATTTATATGTAGTTGCATATGTAATTAGAGTCCCCGCCCTCGCATGATTTCTTTAGATTTGTCCGGTTTTCACGAGACTTTGGCGTAATTTACCTTGTGTTTGTTCCACCCCAGTGTTTAGCGTATTTTTTTTATGTTCATGACGTTTGCAAAATTCATTGTTGCAGAGATTGTTTCACACTAATGCAAAGCTTTACAATTTGAAGGAAGCTTTTAGTCAAAGTCTGCGGCTTTTAACTATGAAGCATTTTTTAATCTTCAAATATCAGAAGAATATAGAAATCAAAAATTTTGTATGAAATTGTCACTTACAATTGTGGTAAGCGCCTTGATGCTGCCATACAAAAGGGAGGGACCTATAACTTTAAGCCGACTCCGAACGGCGATTGTATTTTTGTGAGAAGCTGTTTTTCATGGCAGCTATAGATTAAAGACATTTAAATTCTCAAAGCATACATTTAATACTATTTTCCACAAATGATTTTTTTTAATAAAAATTAGCATGAAATATTTGAGCTAAATCTTTTTTGAGCTAAAAAAAAATGTTCACTATTTTCGAAATGTGTGTAATAAAATTTCCTCGAATTTTTTCGCAAATAAAAAAAATATAACTTTCAATTAATGAAGTAGGCAATTAAACAAAAAAAAAAATGAATCAGTTTTTCCGTTAAATTGTAAGTCTTGAAAGTAAAAAAAAAAAATTATATACATATATTTCACAGACAATATTTGCATTCTGACCTTTTTTCATTTTTTTTTTTTAATAAAATGAAATTCTCTTTTAACATATTCAAATTAAGCAAAAATAATAATAATAATAAAACAGCTTAAAAGTTCATTTTTTTGAAAAGTATTTAAAAATTACTCGCAATTTTTTTAAGAGCTTTTTTGACGCTTAATAAAGCAAAATATAAAAAAATCATTAAAAATGTTTTTTTTTTTTTGAAAACAGATATCTACATACATATTTTTTGTGTGCGTATTTTTCTTATAAAACTTTCAAAATGGTGCAATAAAAAATTTAGTTTTTTTTTGAAATCCATAGCAAAAAACAAAATCTACAAGATATTCGCATTTCAAGATAAGTATTTGCTCTCACCTACATCATTTCGTTTAGTAGAAAAATTTTGAAAAACCATTTTTTTTATTATTTCAACAAAAAATTGTAAAGAAAAATAAATTCGCATTTCAAAATCTCTGCCTTTCCATCATTTCGTTTGGTAGAAAAATGTTATAAAAATTTTTTTTTAATAAAAAAATTAATTAAAAATAAATTCTTCTTATGAATTTTTAATAATGGCTAGCGATAAGATTTTTGTAGTAATACTCCATGTTTATGGTAAATTGCCAAAAAAAAATTAAAAGTTTTCCGTTTCTCCTTGGGTAAGTTTGAAAATGTTTTATCAACGCCATTCAGGCATTGCGTACAATAGTCTTCTTGCAAATACAGACATATGTATGCACATAACTCAATAAGTCCACACTTTTGTTTTCTGCATAAGCCAGCATTTCCCTTTTCCGTAGACGGAAAAACAAGTAAATATTTACAAAATCGGCCGACATGCTGAGCTAAGCGTAGACAAAAAGTGACAGTTACATACATACATACGTAGCATATTTCTTTCCTTTAATTGCTACTCAGCTCATTTTCACGTCTTATTTTTGCCTTCTTTTTTCAAGAATTTTCACTATTGTCAACAGCGTAGATAATGTATTTATGTATCGTTTTTCATGTCGCTTGTTGCTTTCCATTACCATTGGCGCGGTCATGCACGTGTGCTTAACTAAATACAATACATACATATCGCACGAGTACTGACGTCTGCGGAAATTCACAGACATTAAAAGCTCAAAAATTTAGCCAAAAAAAAAAACGCTTTTATATTCACACTTAATGTCTAATATTTAGGGTGAACATTTATTAGAGAAAATTAAGTACTCCCTCACTGTGACAGTCGATTAATTTTATGTTGTATTGCTGATTACAGAATTTTTCGCAGTACTTTCGTTGATAGTTCATTTTCCTCTTCTTTTGTGTTCATTTTTTTGTTATTGCTTGAATGCTTATGTATGTAGGTAACTGTGTTCATACATATGTACATATGTCTGTATCTTATCATCACATTAATTCAGCACTTAATTAAATCGAAGCCAATTGTTTTTCTGATGAACCTTCAGTTATATGTGGGCTGTGTTTATGATTTAAATGTACCAGCTGCGAGCCTGTCAATGTTAGGTAACCAAAGTAGAAAGCTGTTAATATTTTTGATGTCAGCCATGAAGTTTGTGAGGCAAATATTAGGCTAGGGCATACCTATGTACATACATACACTGGCGATCTAAAGTAAAATATTTGCAAAGTTTTTCAAGTTAATTTTTTTTTTGTTTTTTTTTTTATAAAAATGTGGCTCATGTTTTAATCTAAACCACATAAGCCACATTTTCAAACTTTATACAGAACGTAGAAAAATTCAACAAATTTTCATCTAAATTTTGAACTTTTTAATCTGAATTTTTAGAAAAATTGTGTATTTTGTAATTCTAGTGGAACAAGTAAAAGTTTTAAGCCGCTAAAAAACCGCGTTGATTTTTAATGATTTTTCTATTGCTGACGGCTTTTTGCACTTTTTACCATATAAAAGTAAATTTATTGTACAGTAAAATGCGCAAGATCGTTTGCAAACAAAATTTAAAAAATTAACGGAATATTTTATACATATGCATAAAACCGCAAAATGCGTCGGAAAAAAATTCATTAAAAATCAACGGGATTTTTTAGCGGCTTAAAATTCAGATTAAAAAGTTCAAAATTTATATAAAAAATTTTTGAATTTTTCTACGTTCTGTATAAAGTTTGAAAGTTTGATTTATGAGGTTTAGATTAAAGCATGAACCATATTTTTACAAAAAAAAAGAAAACAAAGAAATTTCTAACTTGAAAAACATTGCAAATATTAAACAAAAAACGCCATGCACTCACTTTTGCTTACCAGTGTAGATAGTTTTATTTTTCGTTCGTGCCTTTTCATTTTGAAAAATTCGCGATCGACCAAAATTTTTGAGAATCATTTGGCATAGCTTCATTCATAAGCAAAAGCTGAGATTTGGCTAAATGTATGCGACTCTGCCTGAGTTATTAGAAGCAACGGTTCACTTAATTTCGTCATATGCAGGGCCCCACATTTTTGTTATTTTTTTACGAATGCTCTTAAAATCCGCTTTCAAATTTATTTGAATTTATAAACTTGGCAAAATACTATAATTTTTATTTTCCAACTTAATTTTCGGTCAAATCCGGGTCCTGTGAGAATTCTGCGTCTGGAAGGATTTTGAAAATTTTTTAACTTAAAGTTTTATTTTCAGTAAGGCGCGTAATTTTAGTTCCCTTTATGAAAAAAAAAAATATGTGCCAAAAAATATTTTTGCCACACAATTGCCAGGCATACCAAGCTTGTGCAAAATTTCAATTGCTCTGTGCTATTTTTGCAAAATATTAATAGCTTGTCATTGAACATTCAAACAAGCGCAGCGCAAAACTTAGTACTTAAATATGTATGTATGTATGCAGATATGTATGTCTATTTAATTATATTAAATCCAGCATTTCGTGGAAATCATCTTGTCAATCTGCTACACGCGCAGTGCTAGAAAATCCCTTTAGTATTTTCAGAGGAAAAACACTTGTCTTGATAAAGATCAGTGACGCTTTTGCGCGACTGCGATCCATAGCCGGAAATTAGAAATGTTTTAACAAATGTAAAAATAATTTTTAAATAATAAATCGTACAGAATTTTTTTTTTCGAAAAGCCTTGAAGACCTCGAGAGTTTTAAAATCGTCACAGAACTATCCAAATTCGTTTGAAAACTTCTTTCAAGCCTGGACTTAGGAGTTTTTTTCATAAAATGTTCCCCCTTCTTCATTCACTTACAAATATCAAAAATTACACTTCAAATTTATCTACGTGTATGATGGAGCAGCACGATTTGGCTAATTTGCAAGCTTTTAGCACTTCAGCTGCGATTTGTAGCTGCCAAGGCGCCGACTATGCCGCTCAAACGATAAATATGTATGTAAATTGAACGTCCAATTAACGACTTGCGTATTTTTCCATGTATCTAAGATGCCTACAAACGATTTTCTCAGAAAAAAACTTTCAAACAAAATAAAAGATGTTTTTACCCCTCTCAATTAGCGACTTCATACTTATCTGCAAGAATAGTGTTTTAGTTTAATAACTACTTTATACACATGTCAATTATAAGGCTTTGCAGTTATTCTGGAATGCCATTTTTAGCTATATTAAATGTATTTTTATTCTGCCCTTTTGTCACTAAATAATTTTGCTTTAAGCTTTAATTAATTCTCTTATTTTCTTTCTACCATTTCAGGATGTTTCTCCACACGTTATTTTGTTACTTTCATGCTCTTCTTGGGCATGGCCAATGCCTATGTGATGCGTACAAATATGTCTGTGGCTATTGTGGCTATGGTCAATCATACAGCCATCTCCAGCGGTAATGAAGATGTCGTAGACGATGAGTGTCCACATCAAAATCTAACTGTGGTGGTGAGTAATGCATGTTGGTTAATGAAAGTTTTATTGAAACCGAAAATATTCGAAATTGAGAACTTTAAAATACTCTAAAGGTTTTAAGTGACTGCGCTTTTAGAGCAGTCGTGCTTTTCATAGAGAAAATTCGAAAATTGTTTCCAAGAAAAGTCTTCTCAAAGAAATGTAACGAATTGAAGCGGAAGATCAGGCGCGTAGCCAAGAAATGCTTAGTTTTTTTGCTTCATCTTTAGTCTTTGTTGAACGGATTCTCTACATAAGGCGCCATTCTCTCATCCATGATACTCTAATCTTAGCCTCGCAAAAGCTGGACACGCTACTGGAAAGTGTATTTATCCACCAGGCAATTGTGGTAGAAAGGATGAGACGTAATTTTCAGTCTTATGTGTGAATTCCGATTGCATAGTGAGCATAAAGAGCCCCTTTGACAGCGCACGATCTAGTCAGAGCTTTGCAATTGCGCATAGCCTATTTTTCTTCACCGCCTTTCGCTGAGTTGACATTATACTGAAGCAGACCAACTAAACCACAAATAGTCAGTGGCGCTCTCATTCGCTTCCTTTCCGCTGATATGATTTTAAGTGTACCCTTCGCCGCCAATGCCTGCCTTATTGAGGTCACACTTTTAATAAGTGCATCTAGAGAGTCTTTAACGGCAACCACATCCGTCTAAAAAGCGCTACAGACGACTGAAAGTCTAAAGTTGATATTGATGGAGAGCTAATGGTATTAGACCTCCATCAGACCTCCCAACAAGCGACTACCCAACCGTGATAAATTTCACTGCTTCCTACCTTTCTCATACCTTCAGGTAATGTGTATAGAGAAAGAGCTGCTTTTGGTCATTTAGGCGGCACAGTGATCCGTGTAAGTAGCCGAACTCTCAAGAATTTTACCGTGTATTGACACTGAGATTCTTAGGCATACGGATTCCCTAAGAATTCCAATAAACGAGAGTTTCATATAGGGACAAGAACTAACGTTGGTCGAGATATCCGATCCTTTAACAATAGATTGCCTGTAGTAATATAAGGTTATGCCTTCCTCTCCCTATGGTCAATGTTAGGTTTCCCCGACTGCTTCCTATCTCAGACCAAGTCGGGAAGCAACAGACATATCCTTCTAACCGAAGGAACAGTTTCTTTTGGGGAACTTGTTCTTTCGGGTGAATAACACAAGTTCGGTCATACTAATATACTTCTTTCAAGTGGATACTTCTCTACACGAGGACGTATGCCCATTAAATGTATTCACGGATGAGTCGAGGTTTTTTTGTCAAGAGCTCTAAGTCAACCACCAGTGTAGACTTTCAGAATTCCGCAGCGTTTTGAGAGTTCAACACTGTTATATTCTGATAAGCATTGCGCAACTGGGAACTTAGGTTATAAGTCCTAAACTGGCTAATTTCTGACTAGGTCGGTTTTGAATATTTCGAGATCAGACTGATGTGAGCGCCTCTACATTCCAGAATATTTAATAAGGCAGGTCACCGTCGAGATCGTTTCGCGTAACATGGTATAGAAGTTACTTATCATAGCCTACGGGCTACTCTTGGCGATATAGGCTTTAAATGAGCTCAGCGACCGTTCAGCGAAACTTTCCTAATGCAAGGTCGATGGCTGAAGAAGCTTCTTGAAATACCTGAGCAGCAACCCTCGATACTAACAAGCGTCTGACCGGACGCTGCCTAGTGGGAGCGCCATAGTCAAGACATATCACTATTTTACACGGACTATAGGTACTGCTGTTTGAGGGATAAAGTTATACGAACGTCTCAAGCTAATTATGTTAAGTACGCTGCTTTTTGGAGGCCACGGTTTAAGCGTCTCAGAGCGTTTCATAAAACCTGTGACGGGATAAGCAGCTAGTGGATTTTCTTTATGAACAGCCAGTGTTTCTTCTACTGATTCACTTTCTTTTCGTTTGCAGGGCTTAGGCCCGTCAAAATGAGCAATTTCGTTGTCTAACTTAACCGAAGATCCTCACTACGTTCAACGTGCTCACCTTCTAATCTGCACTAAAGAAAGCTTAGGCGTTGATAGCACTCCTCAGTTTGTTCTTAATTTGTATTTATTGAAAGAACCGATATTTCAATTCAAAAAAAACTTTAAAAAGTCGAAAAAATCCTTCAATTGATAAATATAGCTAATGTAATTTTTAATTTTTTGCATCCAACAGGAAAATGGACAAGATGGCAGCTTCGCGTGGAGTTCAAGTTTACAGGGCTATATTTTATCTTCATTCTTCTACGGATATGTGATAACGCAGGTAAGTTTATTTCTAAACATTTTTTACAACTCAAATAATCCCTGCACTGAATTAAGCACTTGCACTTCATCCATAATTCTATACTGCAATTAAAAATTTTTCCACACTCTTTTCTCCACAGATTCCATTCGGTATTTTAGCGAAAAAATACGGCGCCATGAACTTCCTCGGCTGGGGTATGTTGCTCAATTCGGTTTTCGCCTTCCTCGTGCCAGTTGCCGCCTACGAAGGTGGTGTCTATGGTCTCTGTGCGATACGTTTTATACAGGGACTCGGTGAAGGCCCCATTGTGCCATGTACGCATGCGTTACTCGCCAAATGGATACCACCCAATGAGCGTTCACGTATGGGTGCCGCTGTCTATGCAGGCGCACAATTTGGTACAATTATTTCGATGCCGCTGTCGGGTCTGTTGGCCGAGTATGGTTTTGCTGGTGGTTGGCCGTCGATTTTCTATGTTTTCGGCGCTGTTGGCACAGTTTGGTCTATAGCTTTCCTTTGGCTAGTCTATGAGGATCCCTCATCACATCCACGCATCGATGAGCGTGAAAAGAAGTACATCAATACAAGTCTTTGGGGTACAGGCGATCAAAAGGTGAGTGTGAGTGGCACACTTTTTGGGGGGAATATTTTTTTTTTAAGATAACAATAGAAAACTAGTTTAGTAGTTTCACTTTGATTCTCTTCTCACTACTACTATTTCTTCATTGAACACTTTTCAGGTACCTGCCATACCCTTCAAGTCTATCGCCAAGTGCCTGCCTTTCTATGCCATTCTGCTTGCCCACATGGGTCACAACTATGGCTATGAGACGCTAATGACAGAGTTGCCCACTTACATGAAGCAAGTGCTGCGCTTCTCGCTGAAGGCCAACGGTTTGCTGTCATCGCTGCCCTATCTGGCTATGTGGCTCTTCTCGATGTTCATTTCGGTGATTGCGGATTGGATGATCACGTCCAATCGTTTCACACACACATCGACAAGAAAGATTATCAACAGTATTGGTGAGTATTTAGTTCGGGGTCTTAAAATTTTTGATTTTAAAACGATTTTATCTAACCGTTATCGTTTTTTTTTCCCCACCCCATAGGTCAATATTGTCCTGGTATTGCGCTTATTCTCGCCTCATACACTGGCTGTGATCGTGCCTTAACGCTTGCCATACTCACGGTGGGCGTGGGTCTTAACGGGGGTATCTACTCTGGCTTCAAAATCAATCACTTGGATTTATCGCCACGTTTTGCCGGCTTCCTGATGGCCATCACAAATTGCTTGGCAAACTTGGCTGGTCTGCTGGCGCCCATTGCCGCTGGCAATTTAATTAATAATAAAGTAAGTTGATTAACTCGTAACTGTGTCGCTTTTCAGAACTGCTGCTGACGTGTTGACGGTCGGCTCGCATTTCGCCTTAATTTTTCATGTTCACACTTAACCAAGTCTCCTTCCCCCTTCTCTTTTTCTCTCCCCATTAGCCTACCATGGGTCAGTGGCAGATCGTCTTCTTCATTGCTGCCTTCGTGTATATTTTCTGCGCGACTTTCTATAACATCTTCGGTTCCGGTGAACGTCAATGGTGGGACAATCCAGCCAATGACGTTAAGGAACCAGCAGCATCTGTTATGCCAGCAACAACGACGCTGACAACGAATGGTGCGCATCCACGCTTTCTAACGGGCGTGGACAATGGTTTAGCTGCGGCGACGGGGAATATACGCGAAACAGGACAATAAGTGATGAGCGTTCGAGCGTTTAAGAATAAGAAGCAACTCGAAATTCGGTTATACGCTCGCGATTTAAAGCTGTGCAAGTTATGTAGATGAAAACAGGCAGACAGTTAGTTGTTTAAGAATATTGACTTTATTTTTATTTTTTGAATTTTTAACGCTAAGTTATAGTGAATTTAAGTGCGATAAATAGGTATATGTGTATTAGTAACACTAAAAATGTACCAAGATTAAAAAAAAAACATTATGCAGCAGCATATAGTCAGCGTGATAAAATCCACTGAGCCAGAAGTATAGCTAAAACCGAGTGAAAGTTAAAGTCGGCATAATTTCATGTTGGCACGTAGCGTATAATAAACATAATGAACGAAAAAAGACAGTTGCCGCTAAAAGTATGCAACACATCGAAAGTATATAATACGGAATTGGTGCCAGCTTAGTGGTGCTTTTTTAACAATCCAATTGCAATTTTGTGGCCGTGGGCCGTAAAAATTTATTTATTGAAAGTTAATTTTTTTTAANCAACAATCCAATTGCAATTTTGTATGTGGCCGTGGGCCGTAAAAATTTATTTATTGAAAGTTAATTTTTTTTAAGAGCAAATAAACATTTATTTTATACACACACTGTTGAAGCCTTTGGAGTAAATTATTCACCATTTTTTGTGCCTTATTTTACCTAATTTAAAAAGTTTTCCACAGGAAGATCGATGAGTATGCCTTCAGCACTATTTAGGAATTGTAAGCGAACCTGTATGAAAAGCAATTTGCTGAGAAATCTTTTTTCTTACCGAGATTTTTTTGTAGTATACATATTGAACATTATTTATAAAAACTTTAAGTTTATTAATTTTTTGAATAAGAAACATGCTAAAAAATTCAGTGAAATAAGTTTGGATACCAAACAATGAAACAGATTATGAAACAATCAGTATGAGTGACAATCTAATTTTTAAGATAAAATGTAAAAAAAATTTCCATATTTAAAATTTGTACTACACAAGACACTCTTTCCAAAATTGTTTATGTAAGCGAAAGCGCAAAGTAAAACAATAAAAAAATAAGAGATTTATGTAAAAATGCAATAAATTAAATAGAAAGACTCCAAAAAAGATTCCAGACCCAAACATGTGTTGTTTTTCTTAGATATAAAGCTCCTCTATTTAAACCTCCCACCCTAAACGGGGTGGCACTTACTCTCTCCACCGAGGTCAAATACCTCGGAGGTATTCTAGACAATAAACTGGACTGGAAGCGAAACATTAAAGACCGCTTCAGGAAAGTTAGATTATGCCACTCCTCTATTCTGTTTAGACAACGAATTCTCCATAAGAATTCCAAAAAGGAACGAATGGGAAAGCATCACAGACTTAAACCCAGATGGGTCCAAGCTTAACGAAATAGTGGGTAGCGGAATTTACTCTGGCGAACTCGCGCTTAACCTCAGTTTTCGCTTACGGGACCATTGCAGCGTTTTTCAAGCAGAGCTAAACGCCGCTCGGAGGCTCATAACCTCCGCCTCTCCAGGACGGCCTATCGCTTTTTATTCTGGCAGAAAGGCTGTTATCGAATCTCTTAAATCTAACGGAACTTTCTTGCAACTCTCCAAGCATTTAGCTCGACGGTAATTGAAACTGCGGGAGTAGTCACCGCCGCTTTCAAAGAAGCCACGCCTTGTTCGCAGCTTTCCATCCTAAGCGAATTATCGTATCCTCACAGACCGCCATCCGTTCCAGCACCGGTGCTCAACAAACGAAATGCCTATACTTTAATTTTTATACTTATATGTACATTTGGCCTCTCGTCCTCTGATCTTTCACACGGGAAAGGCCAAATTGCTCTGGTGGACAAGAAAGCTCTTTATATATAGGATTTAAGTCGACATCTTTTCAAGAATGCAAGAAGTGGGTTTGCTCTGACTGCCAACAACGTAAAATTGTGCTTTCAATCAGAGATTAGAAGAGCCAAGCGAATGGCATGAAGGAACTTTCTGCTCCGAGAAACCTATTCCCATGAGGTGTCTGCAGGACGAGGCGGGAAATCGGATGATTAGAATGGAGGAGTCACTGGAATTACTCCTTGGTAATCACTTTCCCAGTCATTCGGAACCAGTGAGGGTCAGCATGAATTCTGAGTGCCTCGATAACTTAAATTTATTGAGCGAGCAAAGCCTGCTCATGGCTATTAAACTCATCCAGCACTTGGAAGTCTCCGGGTCCCGATCGCTTCATAACTGCTCAGCTAGAAATATCTGAGGAGGCATGCTATCGCTGGCTTAGCCTAGGGACTTTAGGTCAATCAGTCCTTCAATGTTTCTATCAAAGACCTTGGGAGGGATGATTGAACTGTACTTCAAAAACAGGACCTCAGGGAGCATTTATGCTAAAATTAGGGCATATCAGTAGAACCGTCACTTGACCCGGTTTAAGAGGGACTACGTATGGTAGAATGCACTAGATAAGGCCACCACATCTACATGGTTAAATAGAGTGGTAGGCCCTGTCCTATTTGAAATCTGGCGCCATCAGATACTCAGGCGTTGCTTAGAAGTAACTATGAGCACTTCTAAATTTTAAAAAGCTTTGAGTTCATGCGGACTTAGCGGACTAATGAATACCGATGCTGGGTCTGACTGGAAGGCAAGTTCTTTCCTTCAAGGAAGAATCTTTGGAATCAGAGCGCGGCACATTTATTTACGGATGGATCAAAGTTGGATGGTATGAAAAATGGAAGTGTTTCCTTCTACTGAGATTCCCGAAATCATTTCAATGCTTCCTTTGCTATCGTAGCGATGTTGGTGAAAATCGAAGGTCCACTGAACTGAAAATACAGCGCCAGCGCACTTTTTAGGAACTTTCGCCGAATATGTGGAGGCTACATTGGCCTTATTTGGTCTTCTTTTAAAAGGATAGGCAACTGGACAGATTAGCGAGCGCTAGGTGAAAACCTAGGAATTTAAGGTTGCTCAGTTCATCTGACCGCAGGAAGAAAGAAAGCAATTTAAAGAGCTCGTGCAGCTAAACAAGATGCATGCCTCGAGGCTGCTGGATGGTCTTAACTGGCTAACTCAATCAACATCTCCTCAAGACCGTACTGTAACAGCTGCTTCTCAGCATCTGCTACTTGACCGTCCAACTGGTATAGCTGTTAATGATTTGTTTAAGTGTTACCTATATAAATTTTTGCCGAATCTGGGGCTCACATTATTATATTTTTCGCTATATCTTCGGCATTTATTAATTGGAACTTTAAGTAGATATGTATATCGCGTTCTTGCTTTGGGGAGAAATTTTTTCCAAAGTTCATTACCCCATTCTAATATTAACACACCAGATCTCAGTTTTGATCACCCCAACGTACCAACCCAGTGCCGGTAAATTAAAGACTGTTTGCTTGTGCGGTAGTATATGCATGGAAATGTGCATATGTGTATTCATTAGGGTGGTTCAAAATAAGTAAAATCGGAATTTTAATTCTCTCACCTCATAGGATTGTTCTATGTCAACAAAATATACCCCTATTATTTATTTTGAAATCAAAGCACTCAAAGTTTTCCATGTATTTTATATGGGAAAAAAAAAGTTTTCCTAGAAATGGTATAGAAATCTTGAAAATCAATATTTTTCGACCGTAAAACTCAGGTTCTCTTCAGGAGGCTTCCAATAATAATACCCATTGGTTTATTTGGCCATTTTTTAATACTAAAATTTTTTTATCCCCTATTGCATTTTCTGGTGGTTTTGGCGGATCTATAAAATATAGTTACTATAAACAAATTTTTAAATAAATAATTGTGTATTATTACTGGTGATCTGCTGAAGAGAAACAGAATTTTCCGATCGAATAATATTGATTTTCAAGAACTCTAGACCATTTCTACGAAAAGTGGTTTCTTCCCATACAAAAAAGGTATGTACACGGAAAAGTTGGAGCGACCTCTAAATATTTTTTGATTTCAAAATAAAAAATAGGGGCCTATTTTTTCGGTATAGAACAATCATAGGGGATGAGAGCATAAATATTCCGGCCTAACTTTTTCACATGCATTTTCGGACCACCCTGGTATACATACATATCTAGAACGAATGATTTGCTCTACCGTACATTTTGATTTACAAGTGTTTACATTTAATTGTTTCTTGTTTTTTTTTTTTGTAAGTTATAAATAACCATTCATCACGCATATGTTATAGCTTATTTCGCTCACGTTTTCCGTTGATACTGAAACCGTTATGCCAATCGCCTACTTTCGCTGGTCGCCATTTTGCATCGAAGGAGGAGTGTTTTCTGGCTATTTTGTTTATTATCGCTTTGAATGCCAAATGTAAGGGTTAATTGAAACTGTAGAGCGCACACACTTGAAATTTTCTACTGGCAAGCGTCAATTGAATCAATAGTTGTGTTTTTTTACAAATTATCCAGTAACTTGCCAGCAACTNTGGGTTAATTGAAACTGTAGAGCGCACACACTTGAAATTTTCTACTGGCAAGCGTCAATTGAATCAATGTTGAAAGTCATTTGGGCGAAGAGTTATTGAACTTTTGCGAAAGCGTGCAGGACAATAACGTAAGCTACTTACTTGAGACATATCAAGTAGTACAGCGATTTCGTCCGTACCAAACATCCGGGCCTGGCACGCGTGTCCCCCCATCCCCATAGTCTTGCAGTGCATCAAACTTTGCGTGGGTATGAATACAAACATGAATTTATTTATGTCAGCTGAATTACCGACATACTGAAATCCACTAAATACCTTACGTAAAACAATTCGCTTAAATAGCACGAATTATAAATGGTAAACAGATCTCCATGCTATTTTTATTGTTGCCAGCAAANAAAGTCATTTGGGCGAAGAGTTATTGAACTTTTGCGAAAGCGTGCAGGACAGTAACGTAAGCTACATAATTGAGACATATCAAGTAGTACAGCGATTTCGTCCGTACCAAACATCCGGGCCTGGCACGCGTGTCCCCCCCTCGCCATAGCCTTGAAGTGCATCAAACTTTGCGTGGGTATGAATACAAACATGAATTTATTTATGTCAGCTGAATTACCGACATATTGAAATCGACTAAATACCTTACGTAAAACAATTCGCTTAAATAGCACGAATTATAAATGGTAAACAGATCTCCATGCTATTTTTATTGTTGCCAGCAAATTGCGAGCGTCATCAAACGAAAGTGAATAATAAACAAAGTGCGAGGGTTTCGGGGTAGATTATAAATAAACACACTACATAACCGCTATATGTAAAGCAAATAGAGAATTAACTAATTCTCTTTCATTTTACTTTTCATCATTCATTGAAATATAATGCGGTAAATTTTAAACAAATCAAAGGAAATAAATAAATAATTAAAAAAGTATATTCGACTGCCGAAACCCGGGATTGAACCGGGGACCTTTAGATCTTCAGTCTAACGCTCTCCCAACTGAGCTATTTCGGCACATGTTTNGCAAATAGAGAATTAAACTAATTCTCTTTCATTTTACTTTTCATTCATTGAAATATAAATGCGGTAAATTTTAAACAAATCAAAGGAAATAATTAAAAAAGTATATTCGACTGCCGAAACCCGGGATTGAACCGGGGACCTTTAGATCTTCAGTCTAACGCTCTCCCAACTGAGCTATTTCGGCACATGCTTGTTGACGGCTGAACTGCACACATAAGCAGTAACAGGAGCTGCGCACAAAATTGAAGCGACATTAGCGCCACACCAAGTCGAATAGTGATGGTTCTAAACTTTGCTAAAAGCACGTTTATTTATAGTTGCAACTTGCTAGCAGAGCATTACTAAAGCCAACCCAACATACATTGCAGAAAAGGGCGACTACTTTGGCTTGAGTACCGAACTTGGGCGCAATGGAAAATGAGACTAATACAGAAATCGCAAAAAAATGTGAGGCAGCCGAAAAAAGTGTCTTCTAGTAATTAAAATCTTTTACTTTAACTTTCGATACCTATTGTTCATATTCATGGTCAAAATAAAATCATCTCTAAGGTTGGTTGTAGCTTTTTGACATAATTTTCAATGGAAAATCTATCAAAATAGCTGGACCTAACTTTACAGTCCACTTTATTTCATTTAAATATCGTCGCCTGGGTAAAAGATTGTCGTAAGCGTCATACGTACGTGCGTAACATACGACAATCATTTACCCAGGCGACGATATGAGTATGCCACACAATTTTTCATAAATCGCTAATGGAAGTCATCATTTTCAGGCAAATATATTTTCTTCACTTAAAACAAAAACCTTTTGTTGCATATTTTGCATTTATTATAAAAACAAAATTACAATTAAATAAGTACTTCCATCAATATACATCCATAGTCCCAAAAAAGAGACATTAGTAGATTACAATTATTATAACAAAGTTTAGCCTTTTAATTTTGTACCGAGAGCCACGAAAATAAATTTATCACGAACAACAATTGGAAGTTCATGCTGCTAAAACGGTGCATTAGTTCAGACAACTTCTGAACATTCTTGCGGAAATATTTTGACATAATAAAAAGGTTAAAATCAGTCAAAATCTTTCCAGAGGTGTCATTTTTAGGTGCCTTAGAAAAGTAAATACTAAATTCATTTTTAAATACGTAAGAAAGTATAAACTTTATTAAAAAATAGTCAAAACCAAAGACAATATTCGCATGATTTTTAAGAAAAGTTTTCAGTGTCACCTTGACGCTTTAAAAAAAAAAAATGCATGGGTATTCTGACGAACTTCTGTTCCGACGTTTTCTTCTGAACAAATAATATGAAACAAACAAGCAAATACGTCTTTTTTGTCGCGAAGAAATCATCAGAACAAAAGTTCTTCAGAATGAGCATGGATCCTAAGATTCCAAGCGGGGATCTCAGGTACGTTACAAGCATACACAGATGGCATCGTTGATCCTGATCAACTCGTTATTTCGGAATTACAGAACTCGCGAGTTATGCGAATGCAGTTGATCCGAAGTAAGTTCTAGAGATAGGCGGCGTTTTCGATGACCATACTGATCAAAACGATCGGCTGTTGTTTTTGTGTATGAAAGAAAGAAAAAGTCAGCAAACAAAGCAACTCAGTCTGACTAAAAATTAAAAATAAAAAATAAAAAATTAAGGATAATTAAAGGAACTAAATAAATGAAAAGGAATAAATGACAGGAAATTTGCTTGCCGTTGTATTCGAACCCACGACCTCGCAGCTTGCCTAATCCGCAATACAGCCATCTCACAGTGTATAAATACATATGTATGTGGACAAAATTCATTCGCGGATTACTAAAAAATCGGGACTTATTAACATAATGTTACGCGCAAAGCCCTACTGAAAAGTTTTTAATGTCCTACTTTCTACTGTGGGTTTTGGCAGTGTTCAAAAATTAATTTATAATCTTACTGAAGTTCAAAAATATTTTAGTTGATTTTTCATACTTTTATTAAACCTCTTATAGAAGCGTGTAATTTTCTGTAAATATGTAATAATGGATCTTATTCGTAGTTCGTATTTTGGAAATAGGGTTCGAAAATATGAAGACAATTGTATTTTTTTTTTAATACTACTTTACACTTTTTAAGGACCGAAAGTAACAGCCCGATGAAGGGTAGGTTTTGAATATATCCTAGCAACATTACTAATGTCTTTAAAAAATGCACTTTATAGAACGCAGAGGAATAAAACTTTTTTTCCAGAGCGTATTCATCAAATTACAAGTTAAGAATTTTTTGAAGAATGGATGAAACGTAATTGAAATGTTAACCTCTATAGCCTTCTTAAGCCAAAATTTAAGCTATATCTTTCCTGTACCCCGTCCAAAATCGCAAGTTTTTTATAGAATTATTTTAATGTGTAA
>NW_016160347.1:0-1991 GCF_001687245.7 Rhagoletis zephyria
AAGAAAATTATAAATGGTGTAGCAATTAAACAAATGAGTAAGAGTAATCGATGAAATAAAGAATGTTAAAATATACATACATTAATTATAGTAAGCTTAAATTAACATAACAAAGTACTTCAGCATTCTTTATTTAGGATCCGGCGTTGTTTCTATCCAAGAATCAAAAAAGGGTTTAATGAAGAAATTTGTACATTTGGCACGAGCCAATAAGTAATTAACAAAATAATACCTTTGATTGGCAGTGTGGGTGGCATATTTGAGATAATTACATAGAAGTAGTTGATTCGTTTGGCTCGAAAATATTTCGCTAACTTTTTGCAAACATATTTATCGTAAAATTAATGACAGGCTTGGTCGGCCGCTGTGGTGTAGTGGTAAGCAGTGCCCGCCTCCACTCCGCAGCACCCGGGTTCAAACCCTGGTCAAAGCAACATCGCAAAAATATAGAAAAAAGTTTTTTCTTAACAGCGGTCGTCCGTCGGCAGGCAATGGCAAACCTCCGATTATATTTCTGCCATGAAAAACAGCTTCTCATTAAAATACAATCGCCGTTCGGAGTCGGCGTAAAACTGTAGGTCCCTCCTCTTTGTGTGACAACATCAAGGCGCACGCCACAAATCTGAGGAGAAGCTCGGCCAAAGACTAACATATGTGTAAGCGCCAATCTATTATTATTATTATATAATGACAGGCTTGATTAATAGCCCTTCTGGCTGAGGTAAATTTTAATGTTCCCTTTCGAGTGTCGAGACTCTTTCGACCTCTATTTCTGAAGCCATGCAAAACCAATTTTGAACTAAACGAATCATTCCGTGGTTTATGTCAAGATTTTAACTCTCATTCCAGCACGTTTGACATATCGGACTCGATTTTGTGCTATAACAAAAAAACTATCATTTCCACTCTCAATAATTGAAATACTATGTACATTTAGCATATCCATTCAGCTGATGAATTTGATTCTGTAGCTGAATAGTTTTAGATCTCTACACTTAACAAACTCATGTTTCCACGACTGGGCACCAAAAAAAAAAGGTTCCGTACGTCATGCGGACTGCGCCCCTCGTGTCGGTTGGGCGGGAATGGAGGGTAAAAACCGTTGGGTTTATTAATAAAAAAAATGATTTCGAGAATGCGGTTTTATAGCACATTCAATTTCAGTACGATAAAGTGCAAGGTGCAAGTCGCTAAAAATTACAATTGATTGTTTAAATTTTTTTACATATCTTTATTCCATATAAAAATCAGTTTTGTTCATTCATTATATGTAAGAAAATTCGCAACACCCTCCACAAAAAATATTGCAAAAAATCAACGGTAATTTTTAGCTATATTTCTCTTACAGAGTTGCATGCAATAATGCTTGCTAATGAAATAAAAAATCGCGCGATTTTTTATTAAAACTTTTCGCCTGCGGCGCCTTTTCCATAAAAAGCAATACTTCGATAAATAATGAAAATTTATAATAAAAAATCGCGCGATTTTTTATTAAAAATTTTCGCCTGCGGCGCCTTTTCCATAAAAAGCAATACTTCGATAAATAATGAAAATTTATAATAAAAAATCGCGCGATTTTTTATTAAAAATTTTCGCCTGCGGCGCTTTTTCCATAAAAATCAATACTTCGATAAATAATGAAAATTTTTAATCACATCGCAAATCGTAAAATCGCACATTTGACACTCCATTACGCTTACTTTTAATTAAAGCTAAAATAACTGTAAACAATAAAAGTAGCGCTGCCATGGTATAGCGAAATTTGCTATTATATTTTGGTTACAATATCTTATTTAGATGAAAGTAAAAAGATGAAGAAGAAGAAGAAGAAGAACTGTATAGTGTAAACTGAGTATAATAGGGCAAATGAAATGTGAAATAAAGTGGCAATACCAGCGATTTGAGGTTATAATAATTTTAACCAAATCATTTATTCACTTTTATTTTATATATTTCGTTAATAAAACGGAGTAAACAAACTTTGCGCCTGC
>NW_016160347.1:8784-13441 GCF_001687245.7 Rhagoletis zephyria
CAAACGAATCAACTACTTCTATGTAATTATCTCAAATATGCCACCCACACTGCCAATCAAAGGTATTATTTTGTTAATTACTTATTGGCTCGTGCCAAATGTACAAATTTCTTCATTAAACCCTTTTTTGATTCTTGGATAGAAACAACGCCGGATCCTAAATAAAGAATGCTGAAGTACTTTGTTATGTTAATTTAAGCTTACTATAATTAATGTATGTATATTTTAACATTCTTTATTTTCATAGATTACTCTTACTCATTTGTTTAATTGCTACACCATTTATAATTTTCTTTTAATAAAATCACGATTTACCAAATGCTTAAATTTATTAATCTAATAATAATGCAGCACACAACCCTGAAATCTAGAAAAACTCTGAGGAATGCTATTAGATAGAAGCACACAACCCAGTGCCTTCCTCAAGGGTGAGTAAGCTACAACAACGACCATTACTACAACAACAACCCAAAATGTTTACTACTGGCTAAACTGTGCGCGAAGAGGAGGGACCTTCAGTTAATCCGACTCCTAACGGCGATTGTATTTTTATGAGAAGCTGTTTTTCATGGCAGAATGCACTCGGAGGTTTGCCATCGCCTGCCGAGGGACGATCGCTATTATTTATTTTTATTTTTTATTTTTTGATGTAGGTCGAAAACTGGGCTCGAGCCCACGCCCTGAGGATTGGTAGTGCGTACTGCTAACCATGACACCACAGCGGCCGCTAACTATTATTTTACTCCCCTCCCCCGTTCCTGCGTTGGCTTGGTTTGAGTATTACCGCCTACTATGGTGTATTATTGGATTTTTTTTAGCATAAATGTTCGGAAGAAAGGTTTTATGCTATAACTTCTACCGCCTAGACTTTGTTGCTTTTTTCCTAATAAAATAATCGTGGTACAAAGCTGAATAAAAATATTAAAATTAAATGTTATCAAGCCACAATAACATTGACAAATGCATAGTTTAGGAAGAGCCTGCCTGAAACTATACAAGAAAGCAAAATGGATGTATAGAATTGACAACAACAACCACGCTGTCAAGTTTAAATAGCGGCAAATCAGCTGCACTTGATAGCAGTAGGTTGAATAAGGAAAATTAATTAGCAACACGAGTTTACGGGATGTGCATAGCTCAGTGGTTAACGCTTTTTATGTAATAAAAGTTGCAGGACGAAATTCGATGATGAAGTCGTGCGTATATTAGTCCTCAAACAATAATTAAACAAAAAAAAAATATTGCCAATTTTCAAGGATATTTAAAGACAAAATATGTAAAGGACATTTTCCATACCCATTCGTCCTTATGCACCAAATATTTATTCTGTTATGATTCTACAGATCTTTTATATGATACCCTTATTGTTACCCTACATTGCTATGAATTTTTTGAAATAATCACATATTTTAAATATCGAAGTCCTTAAAAAATCCTGACGTCAGAGAGAAAAACTAAGTACGCAGTTTTACTGTAGTTTAACCATAGTTTCGCGAATATATTAATTTTTTTGTGTGTAGAATTTACTGTTGCACGGTGTATTATGAAGGGAATTATTTTAAATGTAGTTTGTCTGCATATCCCTTTTTCATTGTCGTAGTTCACGGAGGATTTTTTGCGTATGTTCGTGTCGTTAGGTGTGCTTATTTCAATTATGTATATGCAAACTTTTTTTGTTAACTTTTGCTAAATATTATTATTATTATTTTGTTATTATTCTTATTAATATTAATATTTTTATTATTATTATTATTTTTGGTTACATTTTATTAATATTCATTCATGAAAGCACTTTAGCGGTGTTCACTGCTTATAAAACGGTTTATGATGCTTATAAAACGGTTTATGAAATATTCAAATATATTTTACTTTCGTGTAAGCCATTACACTCGCCGTTTAACGAACTTTTGATAAAACATAAAAGGATTGCTGAATCGGTATATGATTAGCGTTATGGGTAAAAACGAAGTGGCTGCCGTGATTGTTGTGGCCGCCTCCAGATACGCGCGGGACACACATACTTAGCTAGATTTGTGCGCACCTGCAGAAGTATCACTGTTTAACTGCATTCGTATTTTTTAGTAGTATTACGTTTGTAATATTTAGATAAACCGAGCTCTAAGACTTTATTTTAATACCGTAATGAGGAATATTACCACCAGAGGATTTGTACATGTGTACTTGCACATTTCACCTAGCAAAAGCTTTTAATGCCAGCACTGCATTCGGTTTTTAATGGGCATATGTATGTGTATATATATGTAGATTTGTATGTACGTTTC
This sequence comes from Rhagoletis zephyria, assembly GCF_001687245.7. NCBI lineage: Eukaryota > Metazoa > Arthropoda > Insecta > Diptera > Tephritidae > Rhagoletis > Rhagoletis zephyria. Next base: position 11,067 of record NW_016160347.1, read on the forward strand.
TATGTAAATATGTGTACGTTATATCAATTCCCAGCAAAAAGTCGGTAATCGCTTTTAGTGGTAACATGTTCTAGAACGCATTGCCTTATAATGTCTTCTAATTTTTTCGCTTCGTTTAGACATTGCCGGTAATGCATAGTAGAAGCTCGAAAATATTTCGCTAACTTTTTGCAAACATATTTATCGTAAAATTAATGACAGGCTTGGTCGGCCGCTGTGGTGTAGTGGTAAGCAGTGCACGCCTCCACTCCGCAGCACCGGGGTTCAAACCCTGGTCAAAGCAACATCGCAAAAATATAGAAAAAAAGTGTTTTCTTAACAGCGGTCGTCCGTCGGCAGGCAATGGCAAACCTCCGATTATATTTCTGCCATGAAAAACAGCTTCTCATTAAAATACAATCGCCGTTCGGAGTAGCGGTAAAACTGTAGGTCCTTCCGCTTTGTGTTACAATATCAAGGCGCATGCCACAAATCGGAGGAGAAGCTCGNATGAGGAGAAGCTCGGCCAAAGACTAACATATGTGTAAGCGCCAATCTATAATTATTATTATATAATGACTGGCTTGATTAATAGCCCTTCTGGCTGAGGTAAATTTTAATGTTCCCTGACAATCATACAGATTGCATAAGTTATATAACAATTTTGAAAGTAACTATAAACGTATATTGTATTTTTTTGTCAAACCAAACTGTATGCCAAGTAACCCAGCTGATATCGACGTTTGTAACCCAGATGATCATTTACCTAACAACCCTAAAAACCCAATCTACGTCAAAAAGGCGTATACGGAATGGGGATTTTTTTATTTTGAACACGAAAGTGCTTTTATACTTTTTTGTTTTAAATAAATGTGGTTGTAGTTTGTATTAATAAAACTATATTTTGTTATCACAGCGCACGGCAGTGCGCGCGAGTGACGAAAGCAGCCACAGTAGCATGCTGAAATGACTCGCTTATACATATATACACGAGATTTTGAAGTTTTTATCCAGACGGCCAATCGACATGTTTGAGGTATCGTTGGAAAGGTCTTGCAGATTAACCGGATTCTTAAAAATTAGGCTTAAGTGTTGCGAAACAAAAAAGTTTTTTTGCTTTTGCCGGTTTAAGGGGGCATGTGGGTACACCCAACATATTTATTGTTATTCTATAGGCCACTACCTTTCAAACGATACCTTACATATTAAGTTGCGGCTACTTGTTGGAAAGATATAGAGGTAAACGTGTTTTGGTTCGTGTCTCCACTACGAGATGCTTTGGTATGTATGTGGCGTCTGTACGTACCATCATTTAATTTTTTTCAAACTTTCAGGAATTAAAGTACAAAAGAAACTGTGAAGGTTTTGTTCCAGGATGTCTTGATTCGTATGCCTTTGAGGGCGTGGCTGCTGCCTGAAATTCGAATAAAGGAAATTTTTTAAACTACCACTGATGCCGCACTACTCAGTCCATGTCATTATGTGGATATCAATAGAAGCGTCTTCAAACAAGCTATCTAACGCTATTTTTTGTGTTTATAAAATATAAATATGTCATAACGTTATCGCCTGAAAAGTAAAAATCGGGCTGCTGAAAATATACATTTCGGGAAATTTCTCAAAAACTGGTGAGTCGATTTTATCCTAGGTTTCTACAAGTCTAGCCCAATACCTTAGCTTTCATTTGGTATACAGCCTATATCTGGGAAAACTCTTGTTGTGGAGATATTGCGATTCAAATTGAAAAAATGTCGTTCCAAAAAGGGTCAAATGGTTAAAAATTAACAAATCCGTCTAATTTGGTTACTTTAAGATATAAAAATAACATACCCAGTTCCCCGAAAAAAATTTCCCATTCCCCGATTGCCACTTAAATCGAAATTCCCTGCAAATCGGGGAATTTCCCGCGAGTTGACAAGTTGAAGGATGCAGCTGTGCTAATCACTTCGTACATGTCTTGGAAGCCACAATTTATGTGTGTTTTAGAGTTTTTTTCAGTCACATGTCGAAATTGTAACATTTTACCCCATTTTATCCTGGGAAGACGCGTACAATATTACCTACAGTTGTACATAAATATGTATGTATGAATGCATTTAGTTCACCCAATGTGCCGCTACTACTTACATACATGTGTATAAATAGCCACTGACCAAAACTACTTGCGAAAAAAGCATTAGTTTAATAGCACGAGTGTGACACCTTACACGTGATAGAAGTAAAACTTCATAAAATAAATAATATAAAAAAAACTTTTTAATATACAACGCTTTTATAAATGGACTAAAAAGTAGAAAATAATATTTCTCAGTCCCATAGAATTTGTTTTGATAACTTTTGATTTTGAAATTTTAGCAAAAGTCATTATAAACAATCTATGAAATTGAAAATGAAAA
>NW_016160347.1:13466-17762 GCF_001687245.7 Rhagoletis zephyria
TCCATTTATAAAAGCGTTGTATATTAAAAAGTTTTTTTTATATTATTTATTTTCTACTTTTTAGTCCTGTCTGAATAAAATTTTGCAATAGATATTAAAATAATTCAACGATATTAATAGAAAGGTGCACACACATGCATTTACATATGTATGTACATACAAACGAGCACCAATTAATTTTATTTAAAGAAATGGCGTGTCGTCTATTTCCGCTGTAGCAAACGTAGTACATAGGGCGACATCTAGATGTCATCTACCTCGCCCTATTCACTACAGCTGTCGCCCTATGCACTATGCTTTTTTATAGGAACTTTTCAAAGCTTTGCTTTGGTGTCGGACACACAACATTGAAAGTTTCTGGATCCACAACATTGAAAGTTTCTGGACACACAACATTGCAAGTTGATAAAAGCGTTGTAATAAAAAGCACATGTGTGCGCCCCACACCCGGTAGAAATCTTAACAAAAATAAACTACGAGACTATCAGACGAAGACAGTTGTTTATTAAATGCAAAGTTGGTACCAAGTTGATAAGTTTTTATCATATCTCATATTTTTTATTTATTTGTACGAATGCAAAGGATATGATCATTCTTTTTCGCTTTATTCCGTATTCGAAAAATTATGTGTTTCAATGAACACATCGATTTGAATACATAATTTAAATTTAGATAATATTTTTAGCAATTTATTTGAGAAAAATAAAACATTTATGTTATTGTTATGAATTTTCGTCGAATTTAAATTTGCTACCCCAAAATAATTGATATCAAATAAAACACCTCTTTGAGGTAAAATTTTCCAGTGATGAAAGCTGAAGTAGAAACACAAAATTTATGATATCAATTTCGTGACGAAAACTATACGCATTTTTTGACTGCCTTTGAAACGTGCAGAAAATCTTTTTTTATTTATTCGGAACGTTGCGGAATTCCATCTACTGCTAGAAACACAAAATAAAAAACGGAACTTTTGCAACGATTCGTATGAATAAAAAAAGATTTTCCGTACGTTTCAAAGGCAGTCAAAAAATGCGTATAGTTTTCGTCACGAAATTGATATCATAAATTTTGTGTTTCTAGTTCAGCTTTCTTCACCCGAAAATTTTACCTCAAAGAGGTGTTTTATTTGATATCACTTATTTACAGCCAATTTCACGCAAGCAATTTAAGTAAAGAATGATTTTAATATTTCAAAGTTTATATGGTAATTGACAAAAAAAAAAGAAAACAAAACATTTTTTTCATTTGAATTGCTGGTGAAGCCGGCTGTAAGGCATACATATATGAATGTGCATATGTATGTGGAAAAAAAACTAACTTGGTTTTGTTGAAAGCTAGCAGTAACTAAGGCCACTGGTAATAGGAATTTCTTGGTAGTTTCGTTAGTTAGTAAGGAACTTATAGTCGTAGTTTTCACTTTTTTTTTTGCATCCCAACATCACAACACTAGCTTCATTTTTATTCAGATTTCCTTTTTTTTTTTTGTTGTCACATACATTCATACATAGGTATAAATTTTACTCATCGGTTAAGAGGTTTTGGATTATTATACTTTTAGTATCGCTTCATAAGGATTTTGTTTTTTTATTATAATCTTACTTAGTTTTGTTCGCACGTTTCTTTTTATATATTTTTTTTTACATCAACATTTTTTTTATCGCCAGAGAAGTAACTGACTTGCTCATTGCCCGCTACCAGGAGCAAGTCACCCGCAGGGAAACTACTAAGACCTAGGGACCGCCACCGTAGGCATACATATGTATGTATATACTTATGTATAGCTTATACCCGCGGGTTTCACCCCACGTTTTTATACAAATATGAAAAATAATTTAATGATGTTATATTTTATTTCTGTGCCCACGTTGTTATAGCTGGTTATTTTTTAAGTGAGTTAAGGTATTTAGGCCGTTTAAAATTATGAATTTATAAAATCTTGTCTGCGCGCTAGGCATACGAAAGATATCAATCCCTTAAAGTTTACCTTAAAATGGTTCCAGGGATACGACGCGTGAACGTGTAACCTTCTTGGAGGTGCCACGGCGGGTTCTAATATTTCCAACTCAAATTTAGCAACCTGGCCTTGATAAAATGCCACTTCTCATTACTGTAGCAAATGCCTCAACAGGTATGTATGCATCATGAGAGTTTTAGATTATAAGGCCGAACCCGGCTCTCCCTTTTCCATTAAGTGAAATTTTTTCTGTCAGTAGGTACGGCACTTATAAAATAAATCTCCATAACAAATTTATAATACTTCCAGAGATTTTTTATCCTTCCAGAGATGTATATTAAGACATTTTTAGTATGTATCGGAGGCGACATGCCTCCTTTTTTAATAACTCAAATTTTTTCCATGAGCAATTGATACATTTTGTATACAAAACTCCGTACCAAGTTCCAGTATTCTTCCATGAAAACTTCCACGGATATGTGGCAAGAAAAAGCCAATTTATACAGGAATCTTCTTTCGTGGATTTAGAATTGATTTTACATACCCCAGTACCAGGTCCCAGTACTCTACCATGAACACCTCTAGAGATATGCAGTATAAAAAGGTAAATTTGTACGGGAGGCACCATGCTCGCTTTTCGAATAACGCAAATTTTTCTCCATGAGTACGGAATTAATTTTGTATACACATCTCGGTGCCAAGTTCCAGTCCTCAGCAATAAACATCTCCAGAGATATGCAGTATAGAAACACACCACCTTTTCCAATAACTCTCATTTTTTTCATGAGTATGGTATTAGTTTCACATACATACATACATATGTATTTTCATACCAAGCTTGAGTACTTTACCCCAAACATTTGAAGAGACATGCAATATGAAACTTTCTGTCAGTATGGGAGGTGCTTCGCCTCTTTTCCAAAAACGTCCATTTTTCTTCGTGAGTATGAATATGATTTCACACAGTGTTGGCAAAATGTTAATCTGATTAACGATTAAAAATTAACGATTAATATGTTAATCGCGTTTGACGATTAAAATTAATAGGTCGTAATCAACTGTACGATTATTGGTTAAATTTTTTTAATCGTTAATCGCTGACTGCGATTGTGATTAATTAATTTTAATCATTAATCGTTAATCCAATTAAAAAGAAAATCTGATTAAGTTGTCTAGTTTGTCCGAATTTGAAACCGAACACCAGTCATAGTAATTATTTTGCGTTTTACGCTTATAAAAAGCACAAAATATAAAAACATTATAATTATTGTTATTAGTACATAATACATAAACTGGGAACTTTTACAAACCTGGTTTGTAAAACGTTTGTTGGTAAAGATCTTAATGAAAATGCACACCAGTTGCTCAGATTGATGAGGAAACTCGACTTAGCCATACCGGATCAACTTGCTTTGAGTGCAAGGGAAAATTCCAGCACAAACTAATTAATCACCAAACCTACTTGATCAAATTAATTAAATTAAATTTGATTAGTTTATACCACAACTTCACTATCCTTAAAAAAAAAAAATTGAGCAGGACTAAGTATATTCTAGCTCACAGGTTGTCTTTAAAGACACCTACGCCTCTGAGGCGTATGTTTGGGCTTTACATAACTTTCAAGTAGATTGGGCTTCTAGGATTAAGGAGGTATGTATATCGTCGTTTAAAGTGCAAAACCGCGTGTCAACAAAATGCAAAACCCTGTATCAGCAAAATGCAAAACCGCGTAAGTGAAGTTGTAGAAATAATTTTATAGAGTGTAAAAACACTCATATTTCAAACGAAAATACATTGAAAATAAGCTGATATAGGGCGTTTTTGAATCGGCAGCTGAGATAGGCCGTTTTTCAATGAAATTCTGAAGTAGGGCATTCTTGAAAAGTTTTCTGAGATAGCGCGTTGTTAAAAAATTTTCTGAGATAGGGCGTTTTCGAACTGGTTGCCGAGATGGATCGATCTTCCACTCAGCCATCGATATACTCTGTAAGATTCCTTTCAGTGATCGGACTTCTACCACATTGTTGTAGATCTGCCACCTACCACACAAGGTCTGAAATCTACCACATATTCGCGTTTTTGAGTAGTTTTATTTTTGCTCAACATAATTTTCTTAATTTTAAGAGCAAAAATTGTCCAACACTAAACACTAACAACAGGCAGAATGGGAGGATAAAATAATCTGTGAAATAGTAAATTTTCTCAATATTCAATTTTTCGACATCAAACATGGTTTTATTGTGTTAAATTGCAAAACATATGATTTATAAAAAGAATTAATAGCGAAAATGATAAAAACCGGCTATTTTGTGAAAGCATTAGCAAATTTCAGTGCATCT
>NW_016160347.1:17772-26907 GCF_001687245.7 Rhagoletis zephyria
TTACGAGCAAGTATACCTGTGCGTCACCCTTTGAAAAACGCGGTTTTTGACCTTAAGCCCAGATTTTGAGGGTGTATTTAAAATTCTGAGTATGCAGATTTTACTGCTTGAATAGACCTACAACAAGTGTGAACATCGAAAAAACTATATACATTTTTTTTTGTCACACAGTGTAAATTAGATCGTCTTTAATAATCTGTATATCGCCGTTTAAAGTACAAAACCGCGTATCAACAAAATGCAAAGCTGCCTATGTGAGGTTGCATAAATTATTGTCTAGATAGTAAAAACACTCATATTTCAAAATGGTTCTCTTTTTTATAAAGCAATCGCATATCTGCCTAGTATATTTCAGGACGAATGGATAAGGATTGAGCCAAGAGCTTGTGTGAAAAAATCCGATTTTTGGCAGCCAATGTCAGTTACGCGGTTTTGCAGAATCACGATACGCGGTTTGGTACTTTCAACGACGATATATTACTTGTGCCGCAAAGACGTATATATCAGCGGCATATCTAAGTGAAGTGGGTAGAGTAAGCAAGCTAAAAATGCTTTAAATAACCTTTTTCTTGGACTAACTACATTTATTTTTAGCCTGTTATGTTTGCCGCACAGCTCTGCCGCTGCAGAGGGCATTTTCTCAGATCTGAATTAGATCAAAATAAATAGAACAAATCGCTTCACTTTGCCAGTGGTGGAATGAATAATGTTTCTAAATGCCTTAAAAAGGATTAAAAAATTTGGATTCTGAGTCGTATAAGTACAAAAAGTATTTAAACTAAAAATAATATTATATATAAGACATTTTTGCTGTTTTTATCATACTAATACCCAGTTGAACTGATACATGTAAGACATTTTCGTTATTATAATTATACTAGTACCAAGTAATACTGATACGTGTAAAATTTTTGCAATCAATAAATGCTAAATTGTTTTGGCAATTGGGTTTTCATAAAAATTATTGTGCACAGTTTAGCCAGTAGTAAACCTTTTTGGGTTGTTGTTGTAGTAATGGTCGTTGTTTTAGCCATACTCACCCTTGAGGAAGGCACTGGGTTGTGTGCTGCTTTCTAATAGCATTCCTCAGAGATTTTCTAGATTTCAGAGTTGTGTGCTGCATTATTATTAGATAAATAAATTTAAGCATTAGGCAAATCGTGATTTTATTAAAAGAAAATTATAAATTACATAGAAGTAGTTGATTCGTTTGGTTCGAAAATATTTCGCTAACTTTTTGCAAATATATTTATCGAAATATTAATGACAGGCCTAATTAATAGCCCGGCCCTTCTGGCTGAGGTAAATTTTAAGGTTTTAATATATATTTCTCTTACAGAGTTGCATACAATAATGCTGCCTAACGACCTACTCACAATAGACGCGTTAAACCATGACCATGTTGAGTAGAAGTTTACAGGTTGAAAAGAATAATGAAATTGTCGAAAATACGGGAATAATCTAGTCTCGGCGGAACATTTCTAATTTAATGCAAAATACGGGACGTCCCGGCAAATACGGGACATTTGGCAACGCTAGTACATACTGTAGCGGACTTTCCTGATTGCTGGGCATAGCTCATTATTGTCCAGGATCCTGTAAGGAGTAAACACCATATCTCCTCAAGAAATTAGAACACACTCGCTTCTAGTTTATAGCCTCTTTATTTGCTATACTCTCGCTATATCCACTCCCTAAAGTATAGAACAAGAGTAGGTTTAAATCCTACAGCTAGCACCAGTCTCAGTGGTTAAAGCCCACTTCGAATATATAGTAATAGTCTCGGAGGTCTGATCCCTCTTCCAGTACCCGTGTGACCCACGTTGCGACGTGTGCCACGTATGCCTAGCCAATGAACAATGCTTATTAGCACTGCTCCTTTTATACCATTTTGTCCATCTGCAAACAGTTATCCTCATAAAAATTGTTTCTGCATTATATGCATCGTAATAATTCAATATATGTATCGCATATGTACATGGGTACATACGTATATAAACTACAATTAAAATAAGCGTATGTATATACACATATATATATATAAATAAGGGCCACAGGATCTGGGGTCCTCACACTCCCTCCTTACTCCCGGCAGCAAGACTTACGGTCACCTTGCCAGTCTTGGTGTTTCTCACTCTGTACGCCTGGCCGTTTACGATGCGTCTGAATGACTGCCGCTTCTGTTGCTGATGGCTTACGTGCGACTCAATTCCCGTCACCAACTCTTCCGGCAACGCACCTACGTCCGGATGGACCTGCCACTCCGATGGCACACTCGGCATCTGCTGCCACACTCAAACCCGCTTCCGCCGACGCGTCCTCCACAAAATCCCTTTGTTGCCCGCTCGCCAATGTGCACGCCTCGATCGCGCCCTCACTAAGGCACAGCTGTTGCGGCGGTGGATGTGGCTCTTCCGATGCCATCGGGTCGTATAGCCTCATGCGCATGTCGATATGGCGCGCATACTCTACGTACCCGTTCCCGAGGTGTCTGACGCTTGCGTAGCCCTGCCTTTTGGCATACTCCTCTTCCTCGTCGGACGATATGGTTATGGGTGTTGGCGCCCGCTCTACTTCGCCATCACATTCTCTGCTTAGCCCGCTGTCGTCGGATTGTACGCTTACGTGTGAGGGTTCGTGCTCCATCTCCTCCTCTTCTCTCGTCAAATGTGGCGTATTGTTTGCCAAGTACTCTGCACACCAATAGGCTACCATCTCTGCATCCTCACTATTGTAAGGCAGTACGAATGGCTGCGTATTCTCGAGGCTTTCGATATCCCCGTCGCCGATTTCTTGTTGTTGCCTGCCACTATTGCTACCGCCCTCGCTGGAGCTACTTGGCCGGCCAGCGGCGTCATGCTCGCCTCTGGTACTGTTGTTGTCGCTTGAATTGCTCGACCGGTATCCACCACTGCTGTCGCTTCTACTGTAGCGTCGGATTTCTTGTTCTTGTTTGTACTCCGCCTTCCGCTGGTTCTGCCATAAAATTTGCCTGCTGCTGGTCCATAGTATCATGTACTTTTCTCACTTGTGCCTTGACGCCCGCATCACATCCTTTTTATTGCCGACAGTGGCCATTGCGCAACCAACTGTATTTTCCTTCATTTTCGGCACTTTTCCAGCAAAATTTCGGTATTTTTTTTGCAAAAAGGAGTTTGGTAGGGTTGATGTAAACCGTAGTAGATTCCGGGTTACATTGCGGTATTGCTCCTATTATTATTATTTAGTTGTATTAGTACTATTCTGTTATTAATATTACTAGGTATCATTATTTGTATTTATAATGGTTATTATTGTTATTATTGCTGTTGTTTTTATTATTAATTTTAACATTACAATGATAATTATTAATTTTTTGTTAACTTTTATAATTTTCTTTTGCGCTTCATGCCATCTGTATTTTTCATTGTTTTTTTTTCTTGGAACCTTAATTTTTCTGCTTTTTCTTTTTCATCATCATGATCTTCTTCTTCTTCTGCCTCTTCTTCTTCTTCTTCTTCATCTTACTTAGGTTTCTTCGGACAGCTCTTCCTCTTTCAGGGTCTCCACTGTCATGGCAATTGCTCCCCTGCTGGCAACTTACCTATTCGACGCTGTGTGCCGAATTAGGCTCAGACGATGCCACGGGAGAATTTTCATCTGTGACGTTGTTCTCATAAAATGGTTTGAGATCACTCACGTGCGCTGTTCTCCTTTTCCCATTGTGCACCTTGTCGAGTTATACGATCACAGGTGAAATAAAATTTAGAACGCGATGTGGTCCGCCGTATTTCGGTGCGAGTTCTGCCGCGAAATTGTCCACAGCTTTGGAGGGGCAGTGCTCTCGCACCAGCACCTTGTCCCCTATGGCTGGTTGCCAGGATCTTCTCCGTAGGTTATAGTGCGTCGGTTGTTCTGTGGTAGCCTTCTGCTGGTTGCGTCGTACTAGCTCGAATGCCTCTTTCATTCTCGCCGCTTTTACTTGTGGTGGTGTGGTACCTTGGCCAGTTCCTAATTCTCGTCATACAATGCGTTCGGTAACCTTGGTTCTCGCCCTTGGACGACGAACGCCGGGCTGTAACCCGTTGCGTCGCATACGCTCGTGTTGAGGGCCAAAGTCACTTCGGACAACAGATCAACCCAGCTCTTCTGGTCTTTGCCTGCGAACTGCGCCAGTAGTTACGGTTACCTCTTTCCGTCGGATTTTGCTGCGGTGTGTACGGAGCAGTGAATTGGTGCCTTATGCCCACCTCCTCCAGGAATTGCTTAAATTTGGAGCTGGTAAACTGCGTTCCACTATCCGTGATCAAGATTTTTGGAATGCCGAATTTGCCGATAATCCGCTCTCTTACTGCTCGAATTACTCCCTCCGCCTTTGCCTTCCAAATTAGTACAATCTGGACCTATCTTGAGAAACGATCTAGTATTACCAGCGCCATAGTGTTTCACATTGTCGCACATACCTCCTCATGCCGCGGAACATGCCCAGCCAATAATATCGCGCTGTCGACCGCGCTATCGTTTTTCGGATCCCCATAGGGCCTGCACTGGGAACATCGTGAATTTCCCTTAACACCCTCTGCCTTTACTCTGTCGGTACACATAATTTCCATGGCAAAATGTCTTCACCGTCGATTTCGCCTGATATTCGCCTGTACAGCTCACCATTTTCGATGACAAAGTTAGGAAACTACTGTGGTGACCTACCTCCGCCATCTTGTTTTTCAGCCACTTGCACTCTACCGCTACTCCTCCCGATGTCATCGAACCAAGCAATGTTTCCTATGGCTGTCTTGACAGCGCGTCTGCTACCACATTTAGCTTACCCTTGCGATACTGCACATCGAAGGAGTCCTGTTGCAGTTCCAGCGCCCACCTTGCAATCCGAGCGGATGGACTCTCTATCTTACTCAGCCATTTAAGGGCTAATTGGTCGGTGATGACGATAAATATGTATCCTATGGTCTCATCTTCCTGATAGCTCACACTATCGCCAGGCCTTCTTTCTCTGTGAGTGAATAATTGAGTTAGGATTTGTGGAGCCGGCGACTCGCGTATGCGATTACGCGTTCTTCTCCTTCAATCTCTTGTCTAAGAACAGCTTCCAGCCCGAAGTCGCTCGCGTCCGTTTGTAGAGTGAACTTCTGCGTAAAGCCGGGGTAAGCCAACACTGGTGCCTCGGTTAACGCGCTCTTCAGCTGTCGGTAGTCGACGCAGAGTCTTCACTTGCCGGTCTTCTCCTTCGCCAACAATATTGGCGCGCTGTGCGGACTCTGTGAGGGTTCAATACACACTTTCTGGATAACGTCGTCGATCTCCGCGTTGATGATCTCCTTCTTCGGGTTCTTCGGGAAATACCTCTGCTTTATCGGCCGGTCATCCTTCATGACGACCCGATGAGCTGCGATACTTGAAACCACAGACATCTTCTCAAATCTGCGTAATTCTGCCTTTAAGAACTCCCTTTCTTCGTCGGTTGTTGCGGCTTCTGTAGGCAATGAGTTTGATTTGGGTTCATCGCATTTACCTGACCTCTCTGCACTTCCCTCGCGTATCGCCGTGAATGCTTCGACTCCTTGTACGCAGATCTCTTCTCGAAGTGTCACGTCTAAGTCTCCGCAACATAATCGGACCCCCGCTTTCGTCAGGTAATCGGTTTCAAGGACCACGTCATCCATCAAACCAGGCAGTATTAACAGATCGCTTTCATGCGCCTGATTTTTCAGCTCTACTCGTGCCGTTGTAGCCTTCAGTACCGTTTTGGATCTCCCATCACCCATTACCACACGCGTGTTCACCTTAACCTCTCCCACATCCAGTTTCTTGGACATGGCCTCACTCAAGACACTTCTTGTTGCGCCTGTATCAACTGCAGCTACTACGTTCACCTCACCTACTTTGATCCCCGCCATAATTCGGCCATCCGTCTGCCTTAGAACACTTTTAGTTTGGGCGAGGCTATTCTACCTGACGCCCCACTCCTCGCCGCAAATGGGACCTCGACCCGTTTGTTGATGCACTATGGCAGCACTTTCGTGTCGGGACATTGCATCGACCATAGGTCGAACAAAACTCTCTCCGTGCAGCTCTGCACTCTCTCGCAAAATGGCCATATTCTCCGCAATGTCTACACGCAGTCCACGGATTAACGTACTCCGACTGTAGTGTTGCTACACCGCTGTGTGGTTCAGATCGGCGCTGTGTTCTCTCTGCTCTAGCCGTCTCGTCACTCCTATGCAGTGCGCGCATGTGCTGATATCTCTCCGTGACCCGTGGAGTGGTTCGAGCTACGGCTCTCTGTGGCTCTCTCACCGATATTTTCCATGTCTTCCGCCAAACTCACTACCTCTTCTAGGGTGGTGAACTCTGATCGTTTGACATACCATTTTAACTCGCTTCTATAGTTTCTGTAGATACGGGTACACTTCTGCTCTGAAGTGTAGTTCGCGTGTCGCATCAGACTCTGGAGGGCCAGCACATAGTTTTTGAATTTCTCGTTCTGTTGTTGGACGCGACGACGGATCTCATCGTCTAAGGTTTCGTGGTAGCGAGAGTTTAAGAAGAACCTTAGGAAGTCCCTTTTGAATTCCTCCCACTGCTGCCAATTCCGGTTATTACTGCGGAACCATGTCAACGCCTTCTCTTTAAGTAGTTCTGGCATTGCTCGCGGTAACAAGTCGCGATTCACCTCGTATACTTCCGCCAATTCTTCTACACGCTCGATGAGACTGAGTGGGTCTCGGCTGCCGTCGTATTTGAAATCCCACTTACGGACTAGGTCCATGATGGTTGCCTGTGATGTCATAGGATACGTTGCGTATGGTTGTGGTGTCTCAAATGCATCAAGGGGCATTGGTGACTGCATTACACTGGCTTCCTGGCTTCCACTTGGTGTTGCTGCGGTAACAGTCAGCGCAGGCTTCGAGTGTTTCTCTTCTAGCTCTTAGGACCGCGTTTGGTAGTCTTCGTTGTTACTCTCTTCTTGTATAAATGCAGAGAAGCGTCTTGCAGCTCTTCGACTTTTCCGGTCTGTTCGAGACCGAACTCTGCCATATAGGTCAGCAGCTCCTCTCGGTTGAGGTAATGTACCCACTTTCTCTTCACCTTTTTTTTCACACTGTTTTTTTTTCACTGGACCGCCTACTAGTAGTTCTTCGGGTGGTCACTGCACTTTGTGTCTCTCTCACTTGTGCCCTTATTGCTTCTTGAGTTTGGGTCTTTCAGTTGGTCACTGAACTCTGTGTCTCTATCACTTGTGATCTCTTTGTTTTTCACTTCACTTTTTTTTCTCCACGGCACTCTCCTTTGCGTTTGTTTCCTTTAGAGTCCCTGCTCCAACGCCATTTGTAACGGACTTTCCTGAGTGCTGGGCGTAGCTCTCGGTTGTCCAGGGTCCTGTAAGGAGTAAACGCCCTACCTCTTCATGAAATTAGAACACACTCGCTTCTAGTTTATAGCCTCTTTATTTGCTTAACTCTCGCTATATCCACTCTCTAAGCTTTGAACTAGAGTATGTTTTGAGCCCTACAGCTAGCACCAGTCTCAGTGGTTAAAGCCCACTTCGAATATATAGTAATAGTATCGGAGGTTTGATCCCTCTTCCACTACCCGTGTGACCCACGTTGCGACGTGTGCCACGTATGCCTAGCCAATGAACAATGCTTATTAGCACTGCTCCTTTTATACCATTTTGTCCATCCGCAAACAGTTATCCTCATAAAAATTTTTTCTGCATTATATGCAAAGTAATAATTCAATATGGGTACATACGTATATAAACTACAATTCAAATAAGCGTATGTATATACACATACATATATATAAATAAGGGCCACAGGATCCGGGGTCCTCCCACTCCCTCCTTACTCCCGGCAGCAAGACTTACGGTCACCATGCCAGTCTTGGTGTTTCTCACTCTGTACGCCTGGCCGTTTACGATGCGTCTGAATGACTGCCGCTTATGTTGCTGATGGCTTACGTGCGACTCAATTTCCGTCACCAACTCTTCCGGCAACGCATCTACGTCCGGATGGACCTGCCACTCCGATGGCACACTCGGCTCCGCTTTTTCTAGCCAACGCTCTATTTTCCCCACTAAGTCGGCATCTGCTGCCACACTCAAACCCGCTTCCGCCGACGCGTCCTCCACAAAATCCCTTTGTTGCCCGCTCGCCAATATACACGCCTCGATCGCGCCCTCACTAAGGCACAGCTGTTGCGGCGGTGGATGTGGCTCTTCCGATGCCATCGGGTCGTATAGCCTCATGCGCATGTCGATATGGCGTGCATACTCTACGTACCCGTTACCGAGGTGTCTGACGCTTGCGTAGCCCTGCCTTTTGGCATACTCCTCTTCCTCGTCGGACGATATGGTTATGGGTGTTGGCGCCCGCTCTACTTCGCCAACACATTCACTGCTTGGCCCGCTGTCGTCGGATTGTACGCTTACGTGTGAGGGTTCGTGCTCCATCTCCTCCTCTTCTCTCGTCAAATGTGGCGTATTGTCTGCCAAGTACTCTGCACACCAATAGGCTGCCATCTCTGCATCCTCACTATTGTAAGGCAGTACGAATGGCTGCGTACTCTCGAGGCTTTCGATATCCTCGTCGCCGATTTCTTGTTGTTGCTACCGCCCTCCCTGGAGCTACTTGGCCGGCCAGCGGCGTCATGCTCGCCTCTGGTACTGTTGTTGTCGCTTGAATTGCTCGACCGGTATCCAGCACTTCTGTCGCTTCTACTGTAGCGTCGAATTTCTTGTTCTTGTTTGTACTCCGCCTTCCGTTGGTTCTGCCATAAAATGTGCCTGCTGCTGGTCCATAGTATCATGCACTTTTCTCACTTGTGCCTGGACGCCCGAGTTAACGACGCTAACCTAAACACTAGATACATACACATATACATATAATCATTATTCACGAACCAAAATACATACAAACAACTATATGCCCTTTAACCTTGTATGATAACATAATAACAAAGAGAATACGATAGACAAGTATAAACCCGTAAACATCTTTTTAATAACATAAACAATTATATTCGGTGATAAGTAACAAAGCATTATGATAACATAATGCTAAACATGTAAACATCTTTTTATCACCAAACAAACAATAGTTAGAAATAGTATAAATAGATGTAAGTGTAAAAATGGAA
>NW_016160347.1:28294-46927 GCF_001687245.7 Rhagoletis zephyria
CTCTCTGTGGCTCTCTCACCGATATTTTCCATGTCTTCCGCACAACTCACTACCTCTTATAGGGTGGTGAACTCGTATCGTTTGACATACCATTTTAACTCGCTTCTATAGTTTCTGTAGATACAGGTACACTTCTGCTCTGAAGTGTAATTCGCGTGTCGCATCAGACTCTGGAGGGCCAGCACATAGTTTTTGAATTTCTCGTTCTGTTGTTGGACGCGACGACGGATCTCATCGTCTAAGGTTTCGTGGTAGCGAAAGTTTAAGAATAACCTTAGGAAGTCCCTTTTGAATTCCTCCCACTGCTGCCAATTCCGGTTATTACTGCGGAACCATGTCAACGCCTTCTCTTTAAGTAGTTCTGGCATTGCTCGCGGTAACAAGTCGCGATTCACCTCGTATACTTCCGCCAATTCTTCTACACGCTCGATGAGACTGAGTGGGTCTCGGCTGCCGTCGTATTTGAAATCCCACTTACGGACTAGGTCCATGATGGTTGCCTGTGATGTCGTAGAATACGTTGCGTATGGTTGTGGTGTCTCAAATGCATCAAGGGGCATTGGTGACTGCATTACACTGGCTTCCTGGCTTCCACTTGGTGTTGCTGCGGTAACAGTCAGCGCAGGCTTCGAGTGTTTCTCTTCTAGCTCTTAGGACCGCGTTTGGTAGTCTTCGTTGTTACTCTCTTCTTGTATAAATGCAGAGAAGCGTCTTCGCAGCTCTTCGACTTTTCCGGTCTGTTCGAGACCGAACTCTGAAATATAGGTCAGCAGCTCCTCTCGGTTGAGGTAATGTACCCACTTTCTCTTCACCATTTTTTTCACACTGTTTTTTTTCACGGGACCGCCTACTAGTAGTTCTTCGGGTGGTCAGGACCGCCTACTAGTAGTTCTTCGGGTGGTCACTGCACTTTGTGTCTCTCTCACTTGTGCCCTTATTGCTTCTTGAGTTTGGGTCTTTCAGTTGGTCACTGAACTCTGTGTCTCTATCACTTGTGATCTCTTTGTTTTTCACTTCACTGTTTTTTTTTTTCTCCACGGCACTCTCCTTTGTGTTTGTTTCCTTTAGAGTCCCTGCTCGGACGCCATTTGTAACGGGCTTTCCTGAGTGCTGGGCGTAGCTCTCGGTTGTCCAGGGTCCTGTAAGGAGTAAACGCCCTACCTCTTCATGAAATTAGAACACACTCGCTTCTAGTTTATAGCCTCTTTATTTGCTTTACTCTCGCTATATCCACTCTCTAAGCTTTGAACTAGAGTATATTTTGAGCCCTACAGCTAGCAACAGTCTCAGTGGTTAAAGCCCACTTCGAATATATAGTAATAGTCTCGGAGGTTTGATCCCTCTTCCACTACCCGTGTGACCCACGTTGCGACGCGTGCCACGTATGCCTAGGTAATGAACAATGCTTGTTAGCAATGCTCCTTTTATACTATTGTGTCCATCCGCAGACATTTATGCTCATAAAAATTGTTTGTGCTTTATATGCAACGTAATAATTCTATATATGTGTGTGCAGTGCGCGCTTCCACTCCACCCTGGTCAAAGCAATATCCCNTACTCTCGCTATATCCACTCTCTAAGTTTTGAACTAGAGTATATTTTGAGCCCTACAGCTAGCAACAGTCTCAGTGGTTAAAGCCCACTTCGAATATATAGTAATAGTCTCGGAGGTTTGATCCCTCTTCCACTACCCGTGTGACCCACGTTGCGACGCGTGCCACGTATGCCTAGGTAATGAACAATGCTTGTTAGCAATGCTCCTTTTATACTATTGTGTCCATCCGCAGACATTTATGCTCATAAAAATTGTTTGTGCTTTATATGCAACGTAATAATTCTATATATGTGTGTGCAGTGCGCGCTTCCACTCCACCCTGGTCAAAGCAATATCCCAAAAAAATATAGAAAAAAGGCTTTTTCTTAACAGCGGTCGTCCCTCGGCAATCAATGGCAAACCTCCGAGTGTTTTTCTGCCATGAAAAATAGCTCCGCATAAAAATACAATCGCCGCCTTGTGTGACAACATCAAGGCGCACACCACAAGTCGGAGGAGAAGCTCGGCCAAACACTAACATATGTGTAAGCGCCAATTTATTATTATTATTATATTATGTGCATATGTACAGTAAGCTTAAGCATGTATGCACGTTGACTAACAAATACGATGTGTAACTAGCCCTTAAGCTATTTTGCAATTGTGTCTAGACCTTAAGATTTGGTTGTTTTGTTAAGATCGTGGGTAACCACCATCTTGGCATTGAATAAAATAATCAGAATCAGATTGGCTACCAACCACACTAGACGTGTGTTTATTATTACAGAAATCGTTTAAGCGTTTTCAGTACATAGGTATATACGTATATAAACAACAATTCAAATAAGCGTATGTACATAAATATATATATAAATAATTCAACTATAAGTATATATTTGTAAATGTGTCTAACAGCTCATAAAATTCAAATTTAAAAAAATGCATAGTATATATATAAATTGTTGTGGGGCCCAGGGTCACAGGATCCGGGGTCCTCACAATACATAGTCGTATGCATGTTGGAAGCAGTGTGACCGTTTTGCTCCAAGTGGATCAAAGGCGATAAATTTTTTGATGAATTTTGGAGGAACACTCCTTTTTAAATAGTGTTACTTTTCCAATCGTTAAAAAAAATTCACAATTCTACATTTTTACAATTTCTTCGCACATAGTGCTAAAAGGGTGAATGAATTTGCCGAGTTTAAAAACTACTACGTTGGTTTTAAAAATCACAAAATTTTTCGAGTGTCAAACATTCGTTGGTTATCGTTGAAGCAAGTTGTTGATCTGTTACTGTCCCAGTGAAGCGCGTTGTAATTATCTGTCATACATATCTTCTTTTTAATGTACGCAGATGATGTGAAAATTTATAAATCGTACGTATCAATCAAAGAGAAGCATTTGCTACAAGCACACTTAAACAACATGGCTAACTGGTGCTATTTAAATCGTATGCCTCTAAATCTGGAAAAATGTAAAGTAACGTGCTTCGCGCGAAGAGCTGTTCAGCCACTTTCTTATACAATAGATTATCATAATTTGGAACTTGTATACAATTTTGTGGACCTTGGTATCACA
Organism: Rhagoletis zephyria; assembly: GCF_001687245.7. Classification (NCBI taxonomy): domain Eukaryota; kingdom Metazoa; phylum Arthropoda; class Insecta; order Diptera; family Tephritidae; genus Rhagoletis; species Rhagoletis zephyria. The sequence goes on from NW_016160347.1 coordinate 31,407, forward strand.
ATGGATCCGAAACTTAATTTTAATCTTCACATTAATGTGACAGCCAATAAGGCTAAAGGTGTACTTGCATTTGTGAAACGATGGTCAAAACATTTTAATGACCCTAATCATTATTATATCATTATATCACTAAAACCCTGTTTACAACTTTAGTAAGACCGATTCTGGAATATGGTTCGGTGGTTTGGAATCCAAGGTATCAAATTTACTCAGGCAAGATAGAATCAATTCAAAAACAATTCCTACTTTTTGCTTCAAGAAATTTCCATTGGGGTTCTCAATATAACCTTCCGCCTTATACGAGCCGATTAAAACTTATTAATCTTCTTACGCAGTCGCAGGGAAATTTTTGGTACAATTTTTATCACACAGTTGGTTGCGTTCACCGTAGGAATGTTTGCTTTTATATAAAAATCAATGGTAGCATCAATTTTAGTTTTTACACCGACTTTGGCCGAATTTATTTCCACTCGCGTTTTGTAAAAAAAATAATTGCAGAACTTGTTTCATGCTCGGCAACTTTGCGCCCTTGTGTTCACTTTCACATTTTCTAACTAAAACAAGTAAGAAGGTCTAAGTTCGGGAGGAGCCGAACATTAAAGTCCCGGCGCAAGTATTAAATATATGATTTTTACTTTTCCGAAAGCTACCGCTACATGGTAAGCCGGGGTGTATAAATTTTGGGTAAATAAGCGTCCTTAAATTTCGAAATATTGAAGTTTCAAAAATTTCTGAAATTTACCGTTATGTGAAAAGCGGCCTCAATTTTAGTCCGATTTCAATAATTTCCAACGTTTTTCTTTTTTGTGGCAAGCACAATATCCGTACCGAGTTTGATACAAATTTGTAGAACGGTTACCGAGATACATATATGTGATCATAAGTGGGGGGCGCCACGCCCATTTTTCAAAATTTTATCATAAACGTATTTCTTGGTAAAGAATTGGTGCAAGCATATATTTTGAATAAATTTGATTTAATATTTACTGATTTATCGAAGATTTCGTATTTCTCCAAATTACCGTTATATGGGATGTGGACCAGAGTCCTGCACTGAATGAGTAAAACACAACGTTGAGCTGCTTGCGAGAAACAAAGTGTGATGACCAGGGAACGGATTTTTAGGACCTAAAAACCTATAAAAAAGGCAGAATAAAGTAACGAAATAGGCTGGAAAAGGCAAAATAAAATAGCGAAAAAGGCAGGAAAAGGCACTAGGTACTGTAAAAAAGGCAAAATAAAATAGCGAAAAAGGCAGGAAAAGGCAATAAAAAGGTATTGCAAAAAAAGCAAAATAAGGCACTAAAAAAAGACAGAAAATACGAAGAACAATCAAAAAATATATTTTTTTTAGAAATGTTTATATTACAAGTAAAAAGAGAAAAACTTTGAACAAGTTTCATTATATGAAAAATTTGTACTTTGAATCTTTGAACCGAGTTTCTAACTCATAAAACTTTAATCTGTATAGATGTACTAACATTGAACCACAAGATGCATTTTGAAGTTTTCTGGCAGCATTTTCATTCGATTTTCGCGAAGAAAAGCCTTGAATGTACTTAATGTGCGTTCGACGTAATTGATACAAGTGGAGCCCAATTTAAATACGGAACGTTGGAAATGTTCATATTATCAGGAATAAGGGCGATTTCCTCGCCCTTTACAATTTTATCCACACCCCTTATTGCCTTCAAGCCTACGTTAGCTGAGAAAACGGCTTTGAAATTTTTCAACACCAATTTGGCAAGAGGTCCCTGCGCCTCTATAAGCCGCATGGGCATGTGTATATTTTTTAGTCTTAAATAAAAAAAAATTGTAAATGCTATAATCACTTTTTTAAAGGTAGAAAAGGCAAAAAAAGGCAAATATCTTAAAAAAGGCAAAAAAAAGGCAAATGTCTTAAAAATGGCAAAAAAGGCAACATCAAATATGGAATCAGGGAAAGCTAAATCGTGGACATTCTTAATCGAATATACTCTATCTCTTTAGCAGAAAAAAAGGCAATTTCCATAAAATCCGTTCCCTGGTGATGACAGTTGAGTAGACTGTGTGTGTTTGCATAGAGAGCGTCAGATTGGCAACCCTTGCGTCGACGGACCCAACGAACGTTGGCCAATACTCAACTTTTGACGCACGTAAGTCCGTCACTGCTGACAGTTGTATAACACCGCGTTTACACAAGACAATACCAATGAGAATATGCATTAATTTACACACTGTTTGAGTAAAGTAGGCATCCAGAAAAAAAACTGTCTTTGAAAAGCTAGAGACAGTGACAAAGACATCAAGAGAAGTGTGAATATATTAGTATAAAAATGTGAATGTTTTGCTATTGTTTCTGAAAAATTGACTTGTGTAAACCCCAAGCATGCGCCCATAAGAAACAGCGGATTTATGTTTGCAGACGCAACACCTTCATTGTGGCGTATCTCTACGGTACGTACGCCACTTCCTTCGCATACTTTTCCGTTATTGACGTACAAGTACCCATTCTAACGGGCCTATGAAGCAAGCGAAATAATCACGGAGAGTAAGCAAGTGTGAATGGCGCTCACTTATTGTTATGAGAAGAGAGGGTTAGTTAATGGACTTTAAACATTAGTTATCTCGCGAAATGAGCGAATAAATAAAGGATCACTTTTGAAGTAAGTGGATCAAAACGGTAACACTGCAGAAGACTATGCAAGCGAAATGTTTTGTGCTAATGTTGAGTATATACATACATATGTACGTACATGCATATAGCAGGAATTAATTTCATTTAAAGAAATGGCGTTTCGTCCATTTCCGCTGTAACGTACGTAGTGCATGTATTTATATTTAACTTCTTCTGGCGGGGGGACATCTAGAGTCCTCTAATTGTATGTCTTTGATATGATATTTACAGCGAGGTTGATATATAGACTAGGTTGATATCTAGGCTTTACCATAAATACCTTTGCTATATTTATAGTATAAATGGTGGCCTGGACACACAATATTGCAAGTTTATAAAAGTGTTGTAAAAATAAAGAAAAATGAAAAGTTTGGTTTAATTAATATTGATCATGTTACGGCTTACGTTGCTTGAACCAGAGTTGTGAAAAAAGCATTAATTTTTTAATGCATTAATGGTTTTTAAAGCAATAATGTTAATGTAAAAAAATTATGCATTAATGTTTGAAATTCGTTCATATAATGAACAATATCGCTAAACATAAACATGCAAATAAAAAGTGCGCGCAATACGACGTATCCACAACAAACTCCAATGCAAAAACAATTGAAAGGAATTAGTAGTCCGACAACGGTGAGTTTGGTTGAGAGATTGGAAAAGAAACTAGAGTCATCCTTGAGCGATATAATTTCAAAATTAAATGAGAGCAAAGAGCGTGTTATGCAAAGCATAGGCAGCGTTGCCAGGTTGACGTTTTTAACGTCATTTGGACGTTTTTATATCCTGTTGACGTTTGGACGTTTTTTGTGTAAAAAATTACGTTTTTTAACTTCCCAGTAATTTTTCTCTGTTACTAAATTTTGTAAGTAGAACTGATTTGGAATTGTTTTCTTAATAAATCTATACAAGCTTTGTTTTTTGCAGCAGCTGCTTCAAAAAATATTTATTCTTTCGACACTTAACCCTCTAGTGGGCCAATTTTGTTATGAGTTGAAAAATTCAGGAATGGGTGATTTTAGCACGAGAAATCCAAAACTGATGTCCATTTCGATCTGTGACAGTGACTTTTTCCTACAGGGGAGAAAAACCAAGACCGTCTGGTGACGGGCTCGCCGATATACGAGTACTTACACATATTTTCAGCTTTCTTATTCACAATGTTGACCTACGAACCGGCAAAGCCGTCCGCAGACGGTCAAAAATGCAAACTAGGTTTAAATATGTCGGCAAGCCGTCTGTAGACGGCCTGAGTTCGAAAGCAATTTTCTCATTTCGGATAGTCACACAATGATGAAACTTATATCAAAATACTGCGCTTTTAACTACGAAACCCACTGAATTTTTTTGTATCAAAAAAATTTTCAAAAGAAAAAATTTCTTTAATTACGAAATTATTAAAAAGGAAGAAATAATTAATTTTAACCGTGTTTTCAAAATCTGTAATTCAACTGCCGATTAAAATAAAACGGATTGACATAACGGATTAAAATTTACTTCGCCATAAGGGTACGATTTTTGTCTAAAGATCGTGCCTTACGAATATAGAAACAAATTATTATAGGTGCACTAAAAAGGTGTTTAGTTAACGACCGTCTGGGGGCGGTTCTGCCTACTAGAGGGTTAACCCTTATTTATGCGCATAAAGAAAATGACACAGTTAGTCGCATGAGACCCCTTATCGAAAATGTAATGAACGTAAAAAGGCTGAAATATTGCTATGTTCCTTCTTAACAGAACGTCATTTAGCTTTTTCGACAACAGATGACTTAACCAAATGTTTACAAGAAGAAAAAAATATATATTAAAAATCAACGCGATTCTTAAGCACCTTAAAACTTGCGCTTTATTGCCTTGGAATTTAATGGGCTATCATCCTGCATACTCAAAATATTCTAAAAAATCTGAATAAAAGGTTGAAAATATAGCTGATATTTTACCAATTTTTTATAATTTTTGCACAAACTTTGAAATGTGGATTTATATTTTGTTTGTTATATAAGGAGCTACGATTTTATGGAAAAATAATAAACATTAAATAAACAAAAAAGAAACAGCCGAAATCGATGACTTAATCAGCTGATCACAAGTATATGTATAAAATCATTTTTATATTAACGATCTCAAACCAGTTTAGAATGAATTTTAAATGTGAGCAAATGACATTTAAATATACCTTACGTACGTATGTACCTTTGTATAAAATGAAAGTTTAATAAGAACAATTCTTTGTGCATACATTTGAAAAAGACTTTTTGGGTAGAAAATGATGTTTTTTCAGACCAAGAGGGACGTTTTCTCATGCCGAAGACCTGGCAACACTGAGCGTAGGTGAAGTTTCTGCAGAGCTCACTTACCTTAAATCTTCGCTTAAGAAGCTCTACAAGAGAGAGTGATTTAGAAAAACTCGGTAGTGAAGGTGCGGAACAAAACAAAGACGTGCAAGCCCTGTGTCAACAAGTCGATGAGCTTGAATATATGGCTGACTTCCAAAACATATCAATACAATGTTTGGAAACTGTTATACTGCGGTATTCAAACTGTTTGTATATGCAGAGTTGCGACACATTGCAACCATATACATTGCATTTTTTAAATATTCAATATAGCAATGAACAATTTTTCTGAATTTTCCATATTTAAAACACCAATGCTAACCAATAACAAACGAAGCATCAACTTTGTTTCTGATGCGCTGCTTGCTCAGCGATACGTTTCGATAACTAATCGGCTGCGTTTTGGAACAGTTTACATTGTCAATATTTTGTAGTTCGACGTTAAGGAACCTTATACTTTGTACGTATACAAAGCAATTGACGTTTTGGAAGTCAGCCTATGTTGGTGTCGACAGACGTGATTTTGTTTGGTGTACCGCAAGTAGCTAATGAGAGTCTAGCTTCGATGTTCTCGCAGCTATGTTCGAAAATTAATTTGACCCCAGCGGCCATCCGCTCAGCCGTTCGCACACGCAAGAACAACAGCAACAGCACGCACTCTCCGATTACCTTCAAGCTAAACTCTGTTTATGATCGCTCACTTCTGTTCAAAGCCATTGCTGGCGCGTTTAAATCGGAACGTAAGTCGCTCAACCTTCGCGATTTTGGGATTAATTCTGATGGGATATTCTTTGTGCACGAGTGTCTGTCCAAAAAGAATCGCGATATAATGTACTAGGCATCCCATTTAAAGAGGAAAAAGCGCTTGGTGAGTGCATTCACGATTCGTGGGCATGTTTATGTGCGGAAGGATACGGATAGCGAAGCAGTTGAAGTATATGACACAACGAGCGTTGATTGCATCGCAGCAGCTACGCAAACCAGAATATTATTGTCATCTTATTTACACGTTAAGAGATTTTGCTGTATCATTGTTTAAGTACACATATATTTAAGAGGTACTGTATATGTTTATCCCTCACTTCAAATTACTTTTCTATTCGCTTGTCCTTTTTTTCATTTTCTCTTCATAACTGGCCGTAAAGAAGCATCTCTTATATGCATTCGAATTGAGTACTGACCCTAGCGTACACACTAAGCAAGATAATATTAGGGTTGCTCTTAAATTAACATGTGAGTATAACAAAGGTTTTAAAATTTGCCACTTTAATGCTCGGAGCTTAACAGCAGACAAACTGGATTACTTAAGCCATTTGTTTTCTGAAACTAACATTGATGTGATATGTGTAACTGAGACGTAGTTCAAAGCCTGTGTAGAGTGCTAAACACATGCTCTGGGCGATTTTTCACTGTTAAGGAATGACAAATCTTCTGGTTGCAGAGGTGACGGCATGGGTATCTACTTTAATCCCAAGCTCAAGTGTAAAGTGTTACATAAGTCAACTTGTTCTGATGTTGTTGAGTGTTTGTTTGTAGAATTTAGTGTTAATGTGCAGAAGTGTCTCGTTGGTTGTGTATACAATCCACATAAATGTAATGATTTAACGTCAAACTTTGCGAAAATCAGTGAGTCTGTTAACTATGTTCATGTCCTCGTCTGTGGTGATTTTAATGTAGATATTTTAACAGATAACGCTAAGTCGAAAAATTTATTGAGCAACTTTAACTCAACTGGCATTACTCTTGTTAATAAATATGCGACACGCTTTGCACCTCAAAATAAGCCAACCATGTTAGATATATTTGACGTCAGTGATGTTAATAGCGTAAACCATGTTGACCAATTTCCCTTGGCAGGAGTATCCGACCACGAATTAATGTTTTTATGTTATGATGTTGAGTTCAATTCAGTATAACAAGTAACCAACCTGACATTTAGAGATTTCAAAAATATAAATATGGCTGCCTTAATTGACGAAAGTAACTCACTGGACTGGAATTTATGTTGGTTCCTTTCAGATATTGATGAAAAGCTAGATTATTTTACAATGTTGGTAAACAACTTGTTTGACAAGTATGTCCCTCTTCGTACCATGAAAAGAATTGATAATACGAAACCCTGGTTCACTAAATCTATTTTAAACCTTATTAAGCATTGAAACAAAGCTTACAAGTATTGGAAGCGTAGTCCTACTTGTGAACGACGGGATGAATATAAGAATTTACGAAATAAAGCAACTACAAAAATACGCCGGGCTAAAATACTATATCTCAAGAGCAAATCCAAAGATTTATGGAAAAACTTAAAGTCATTAGGAGTCTGCGTAAAGGACAGGAAGACATGTATGATTGACCCCGATGAAATATAATTCATTGGAGTAAACAGGCAGAAAACATCAAATTCTCCCTTTAAGATTTACCAAAGTCTTGTCTGTGATCCCGTCATTAAATTTTCGTTTAATACAGCCACTGAAAACGAAGTTTGCGTTTTGCGTTTGCGTTTTTTTTAAATTATTCTCCCCTGTGCACTTCCATCACTTACACATATTATCAATTATGTTTTGACGTCGTCCACATTCGACTCAACGCCAGTAAAGTTAGTAAAGAGCTATCTCTCGATGAGGCAACAATAAGTTCAGTGTCCTTATTTCTTCTGGTGTACCTCAGGGTTCAATCCTAGGTCCCATATTGTTCACAGTTTTTATCAACGATATTGTAAATTGCTATCAATACGCATCTATACACTTGTATGCTGAAGATACGCAGATCTACCTTTCGCGTCCGCTTGGTCTTGGTGAGGATTTGGTGTGCAGACTTAATGATGACCTCAAAATATTATCAATCTGGTCAAAGGCAAATGGCCTTTGCTTAAATGCAGCAAAACCTCAAGTCTTGCCAATATCACATCATTCTTTCGATCTCAGTGAATTATCCCCTTTAATGCTGGATGAAACGCAAATCACATTTCAATCGGTTGTGACGAACTTAGGCTATAAAATGAACTCTCGGCTGACTTGCATAAATCACATCAGCTTTAGCATTGGGGTCGAGCCAAAATGCAGGGTGTGGATGAAGCGTAAAGGGGCCGAGCCAAAATGCAGGGTGTGGATGAAGCGTAACACAGCACGTGGGCGATATTTTGTGCCTAGCCACTCCCACATCAAGACCGCAGTGCGCGATATCGCATCCTTCAAGAGGTGACCCTGTTTCCACAGAACACTACGGATCTAGGCCCGAAGGGAGTCCAATCTTCCCTCATTGGATGGTTTGCAGTCAGGGGGCTTTCCGATTGTATTTTAACAGCGCCTCCTGGATACCCGTCCGCCTCCGGGAGTAACGGTGGACTTGCTGCGGCAAGGGGCTCTGCCGTAGTCGACCGTTCTTTTCCCCTTCAACTTTTTACGGTCACCGAGTAGGTGACCAAAGACACAGATGATGAATAATTTTAAAAGAGCCTCGGATCCCCGCACGGGTATAAGTGCTGCCGTCGGACACGGCAAGAAAACGAAGTCGAAAATCTCGGAAACCGCTTTGACGGCACCGATTGGACCTAAACGGTCCCACCAAACTTCTTTCAGGTCACCTGCACCGTCGGAGGGAAAAGCTATACCCCCTGTGGGCAAGCCTACCCCCGAAGACACCGTTATGAGCAAACCCCTCGAGGGAAGTTCTAAACCGGTGGAAGGCACGCAGGAGGCCCGTCTCCCTAGGCCCGTTCCGGGCACTCCACAACTGGCCAAGGACGTGGGCGCAAAGTCCTCTACGGACAGGCCCTCGACGTCTGAGCCCGCACCCTGCGCAATTTCCGCTTCAGTAGAGTCGGGGGCAAATGACTCGCATCAGCGCCCCTGCTGCTTCAAAGCCTTAAAGAAGGTTGCTCCATCCATCAGGGCTCAACGGGACTGTCGATCTGCGCCGAAAATCATCGAAAAGCTCGGAACCATCCCCGAAAATCAGCTGACGGTGGAGCAAAAAACCAAATTAGAAGGGGCAAAAGGGATTCTCGCCGCTAGAAGCAAGCGCAAAACAGGAAATAGCATCATCGATCTTTGAATAACACGTCGAGTGAGTCCAAGAGGCACAAAACCTCGAACCCACCTCTCCCTCAGCCTGCATCCCTGCCTTTTCAGACCTACAGCGAAGCGGCCAAGGAGCACTTCACGCTGGCAGTGCTGGATAGGGGCAACCCTGACTGTTATACTGGAAGTCTGTCCTGATGTGACTGTGTAGGGTGTACAAAGGGATACTGGACAAGCATCCTGGCCCTGCACCTGTAATGCGCGATGCCGGATGGCATCAAGGTAGGGTGAAGCTTGTCTCCTGCGCCGACGAGCGCTCAGCTGGGCTATATAAGGAGGCAATCGCTTCTATGGGGCAGCTGTGGCCGGGGTCAGACTTGGCTGCTGTGCATATGGACGAGATCCCTAGCAGACCACGAGCCTGTGCCTGGGTACCAGCCGAACCATCCGAGCCTAATGAGATTCTGGAACTCATTCAGCTGGGAAACGAGAGGTTACCCACCAATTGGAGGATAACTCGAGTTGGCGAGGTCAAGGAGAAGCAGCGTTACATCGAACTTGTGATTAAAGATGCTTCCATCCCAGTCCTCGAGAGCTGTGGTGGTTTAATAAGCTACGGCTTTTACTCTATCACACTGAAGCTCCACCAGCAGCAGGAGCAGAAGGAGTCTCAAAAGACTGAGGAGGGTGGCGCCTCGAGCGGCCCCAACGCGTCGCACAACGCCACTAGCGAACCGACGCAAGAAATTTGTAACGCCCCGAGCGGACCAGTGTATATGGAGGAAGTGTGCCGTGCGGATGTATCCGACACCGCGACGGAGTCTGAGAGCGATACGTGCTCAGTCTCCGCTTACGTAGACGGTCTACAGCCGCTGGGCCACACTACCTCAGGACCAGCTTCTGGCTTCAGACCCGGAGGAGCTCGATTGCACTATCGTAGCTTCCCAAGGTGAGGAGCCTGAAGCGATGGACGAGGACCCTCCCCGGGACTCCGATAATGGTGCAAGTGCTACAGATTAACTTGCACCACCCTAAGGCGGCTTCGGCTGCCCTACTTCTACACCTATGCAACAAAGCAGAGGATCCCGTTCTAATCCAAGAACCTTGGATCGTCAAGAACAAGGTTTGCGGTCTAAACTCTGGCGCCTACCAGGTGGTCTTAGCACCAGTCACAGGTAGGATTCGAGCTTGTATTCTAATTAAAAAGAATCTTTCTTATTTTCTACTCTCTCACTACAGTGACGAGGACACCGTTTGTTTCAGTGTGCATGGCGCACGACTGTCAAGACATTCCGCCAAATCGACTGCAGGGCGTGGTGAAGGAGGCCAACTACAGGAAGCTTCCCATGGTCATCGGGTCTGACGCAAACTCTCACCATGTTTTATGGGGCTCCAGCGACACCAACCCACGAGGTGAGTCACTACTCGACTTTATTCTCAGTTCTGATCTATGTATAAGCAATTCTTCAAATAAACCCACGTTTATAACTTCCAACAGAAAGGAAGTTCTGGACATTACGCTAGTCTCAAACTACTTCTCTGAGTACGTCAGGGACTGGCATGTGTTAAGTGAACATTTATTCTCCGATCATCAATATATTTCCTTTAGGCTCTCCCGAAGAGCCCCACCTCTTTCGTGTTTCAGGAATATGAGGCGAACCGATTGGACCAAATATAAAATGGAGGTCTCGGTAGCCCTAGACGCTTCTCTCGGTATGCACAGCATACCGTTAACAACTGAGGAAGCGCATCTTCCAGCGACAAAAGTGTGTTTCTTTCGGTGAGCTGGACTCATCGTCTTTAAAGCTTCCTGCCCAGCAACACGTCCAGGGGGCAAGAGGAGACCCCAGTGGTGGAATCCGGAGATCTCCTCGCTGAGGCGAACCAGCAGGAAGCTTTTAAATCTAGCGAAATAAACTGGATCTTGGCAACCCTACAAGGATGCCCTGAAAGCCTTTGAGAGTTCAGTACGAACAGCTCAAAGGGAATCTTGGAAAACTTTCTGCGGCAACATTGAGGAAACCTCGAAGGGCAACTGACTACGGAAGGTGCTATCAAATCTCCAGGTGCCCCAAACTATATCCAAAAACCTGATGGTGAATGGACCTCCTCTTGCAGCTAAATGCTAGATGTTCTCGTGTACACCCACTTCCCGGAGTGTACAACAGAACCAAAGGCAGACGCGACAAATCAGATGACTTATCTTCCACAGCACTAAGTAGAGAGCATAGTGCAGCAAGAAAAGGTGAAGTGGGCGATCAAGGCCTTCAAACCCTATAAATCTCCTGGGCCGGACGGCATATTCCCTGCCGAAATTCAGCAGGCAGTCGACCTTTTATGCCCACTGCTTTCTGAGATCTTTAAGGCCTGCCTTCGCCTTTGTCACATTCCTAGAGGATGGACAAAGGCTAGGGTAATCTTCATACCGAAAGGTGGAAGGGTCTCTCACGTCAAACCCAATGACTTCAGGCCAATAAGCCTAACGTCCTTTCTTCTTAAAACTCCAGAAAGACTTCTTGATGCCCACATCAGACAGCGCCTTCCTTCTGAGGACGTGTCGGAGTGTCAACATTCTTATTCTAAGGGCAAATCCGTGGACACTGCGCATCACGAAATTGTGTCAAAAATTGAAAAAGGACTCGCCTTTAGAATTTTCCTTAGGCGTCTTTCTTGACATAGAAGGCGCCTTTTATAATATTATTCCAGAGGCCGTGGTGGGCTCACTTTCCCAAGTGGGGCTGGAGCGGCCTCTGGTGGAGCTTATAAGACTTCTTCTTGAAAGAAGAATTATCTCGTCAGAGTTCGGGGGCACGTCGATAACCAGGCATGCAACGAGAGGTACTCCTCAAGGAGGAGTTCTCTCCCCACTCCTCTGGAACCTTACAGTAAACTCAATTCTGATGAGACTGCAGAGTACCGGCTGTCACGTCGTAGCGTATGCCGACGACATTGCACTGACAGTCACGGGCAAGCATCTCCAAACGCTAAGCCAACTTTTGCAAAGCGCTCTCTGCCTCATGAACAGCTGGTCGAGGGAGTGTGGACTTAAAGTTAATCCCACCAAAACCGAAATGATACTTTTCACGAGGAAATATAAAATACGGTCTTTTCAGCCTCCCTCTCTAAACGGGGTGGGACTTACACTCTCCAACGAGGTTAACTACCTCGGCTTAATTCTCGACAGGAAGTTGGACTGGAGGTGGAACCTTTCGGAACGATCCAGGAAAGCCATTACCGCCCTTTACGCTTGTAAGGCAGAGGTAGGGAAACGATGGGGTCTGAAACCACATATAATACACTGGATGTATACGGCGGGTGTCCGACCCATCCTTTTCTATGGGATTACCGTATGGTGGCCGGCTCTATAAAAATCCACTTACAGAAGCATATTGGACCGAGTACAAAGGGCGGCAACCATGTTAATCACGGGTGCCCTGCCCTCCACCCCCAGTAGGGATCTGGAGACTGTTTTGAATCTTCTCCCTACCGACCTCTACGGTAGATATCAGGCCAGCTGCAATGCAAGTAGACTGAATGCAGCTCTTACATGGAGAGACCATAGGTTCGGTCACTCAAAAATTCTGAGCACCATTCCAGCAACCTTACATTAGCTGGATGACATTAGTCCACATTTCTGCTTCGAAAATAGGTTTTCTACCAGAATTCCAGACAGAAGCAACGGGGTAAATTGCTCGGACTTGGATCCAGGATCTACTGCTATATTTACGGACGGGTCAAAGCTCGACAATAAAGTTGGAAGCGGAATCTACTCCAAAGAACTCTCGCTAAACCTAAGCAGGTGGCTCCCTGACCACTGCAGCGTTTTTCAGGGGGAATTAACAGCCATAAGGGAGGACGCCCTATGGCTTAAAAGTGGAACAAACTGTGCACAATCCGTCACTATTTACTCTGAGAGCCAAGTAGCGATTAAATCTTTGCAGTGCAGTAACACTTCCCCAAAGGTGGCTGCCGAATGCAGAAGTACCCTAAACGAGCTTGCCGTGAAAGCCTCCATTAACGTGGTATGGGTACCCGGGCACTGTGGAATACCGGGAAATTGCGCGGCAGATGAGCTGGCGAGGGGGGGAACTGAACTACGCCCAAGAAACTCTGCGCCCGTTGCAGGCGTTCCCCTGTCCCTGAGTAAGCACCAACTGAAATCTATTTTCGTTAAATTGGCCAACGAACGTTGGGCGAAAGAACCAACATGTTCTGTTACAACACAGATCTGGCCAATTATAAACGAAAAACTATCTAAAACTCTCATACAAATCGACCGCCCCATTATTAGCACAGTTGTAGGTATAATTGCAGGACACTGCTTAATGGGAGCGCATGCTAGGCGAATGGGTTATCCCGCAAACTCTTTCTGTCGTGCCTGCAGGGACGAGTAGGAGGTGGAGAGTATAGAACACTATATCTGCCACTGCGACGCCCTGACAAGGTCAAGACTTGCTATTTTTAGTCAACATACTTTTCGGTATTTAGCCGATCTCGACTCTGTGGACGTCCGCGACCTTCAACGATACGTTAAGGTCACACGATGGTTCTATCATTTGGGAAACTAGGGGAAAGGAACCAGAGCTCCTTCATAGTGGCATCACAATGGGTCAAAATGGCCTCAGTGTGTCTCTCTGCCGTTCCGTGCGGAGTGACAACCACCGTAACCTAACCTAGCATTACTAAAATTTACTATGTATTAAGGAATTTGTGGCATAGTTGCTATTGTCTACCAGTTCACGTAAAACTAAAACTTGTAAAAACATTCATCGTTCCTCTAATCTTCTATTCTGAGCTAGTATATGGAAATCTCGCCCATGAATCTAGAGCTAAATTAAACCTTGCTTTGAATAATGCTGCGAGATTCATATATTGTAAGCAAAAGTATGATCATATTTCGACATACACAGAAAGTATTCTAGGCTTGAGATTAGAAAATTACCTTAAGGTGCGAAATATTCTATTTCTATTTAAAATAATTAAATATCGTAAATNCACAGATCTGGCCAATTATAAACGAAAAACTATCTAAAACTCTCATACAAATCGACCGCCCCATTATTAGCACAGTTGTAGGTATAATTGCAGGACACTGCTTAATGGGAGCGCATGCTAGGCGAATGGGTTATCCCGCAAACTCTTTCTGTCGTGCCTGCAGGGACGAGTAGGAGGTGGAGAGTATAGAACACTATATCTGCCACTGCGACGCCCTGACAAGGTCAAGACTTGCTATTTTTAGTCAACATACTTTTCGGTATTTAGCCGATCTCGACTCTGTGGACGTCCGCGACCTTCAACGATACGTTAAGGTCACACGATGGTTCTATCATTTGGGAAACTAGGGGAAAGGAACCAGAGCTCCTTCATAGTGGCATCACAATGGGTCAAAATGGCCTCAGTGTGTCTCTCTGCCGTTCCGTGCGGAGTGACAACCACCGTAACCTAACCTAGCATTACTAAAATTTACTATGTATTAAGGAATTTGTGGCATAGTTGCTATTGTCTACCAGTTCACGTAAAACTAAAACTTGTAAAAACATTCATCGTTCCTCTAATCTCCTATTCTGAGCTAGTATATGGAAATCTCGCCCATGAATCTAGAGCTAAATTAAACCTTGCTTTGAATAATGCTGCGAGATTCATATATTGTAAGCAAAAGTATGATCATATTTCGACATACACAGAAAGTATTCTAGGCTTGAGATTAGAAAATTACCTTAAGGTGCGAAATATTCTATTTCTATTTAAAATAATTAAATATCGTAAATCCGGCTACCTTTTTGATAAACTCAAATTTGTTGTATCATCTCGCACTAACAACATTGTCGTACCAAAGTATATAACTGTAACGGCATCTAGATTATTCTTCGTGTCAGACTATGGAACTCATTACCAATATCAATTAAATGTATCAAATCGGATAGATACTTTTAGATGGCAGTTACAAACTTTTTCTTGTACTTGCCTATTTATATGTTCTTCTCTATCCTCTGTTTTTTATCTTTTTCACTAATTATTTATTATCTGTTACTCATCTCTAATAACTGGATAAGTCCTAGACTTTAAGCTTAGTTTAAGTTACAAACCTGTAATTTATAATGTAAATATGTACAAAGAAAAGACTACGTCTTACCGTCCTAATAATAATAAATAAATAAACACTCCAAGAGCCGCCTCATCGGATGTTGTCATTGTCCATGCTTCTGCGCCATATACCAGCACGGGCATGATGAGTGACTTATAGAGCATGGTTTTCGTACGTCGAGAGAGGTCTTTACTCCTGAATTGCCTACTCAGTCCAAAGTAGCACTTGTTGGCATGAGTGATTCTGCGTTGGATTTCAATGCTGACATTATTATTGGTGTTAATGCTGGTTCCCAAATAAAAGAAGTCGTCTACTTTTTCAAAATTGTAACTGTCAACAGTGACGTGGGTGCCAAGGCGCGAATGTGCTGACTGTTTGTTTGATGACAGGAGATACTTCGTCTTGTCCTCGTTTACCACCAGACCCAT